>NC_031967.2:36413619-36661119 GCF_001858045.2 Oreochromis niloticus
AATGCACTGCTACATACTGAGAGGTAGAGTTGAGCTAGCTGTAAAGTTGCAGTTAACACTCACTGTAATTATGTGTGCCTATGACAAGAGGCACACATATTACTATTCGTCGGATTTATTATTATGTGTGCCTATGCCAAGAGGCACACATATTACTATTCGTCGGATTTATTATTATGTGTGCCTATGCCAAGAGGCACACATATTACTATTCGTCGGATTTATTATGTGTGCCTATGGAAAGAGGCACACATATTACTATTCGTCGGATTTATTATTATTATTATTATTATTATTATTCTCCATCTTCCGCCTAAATTTCGGCACGTATCACGCCCCGCAGTTTTGAGAAAAGCTTCATATATGTTACCTCATTTTGTGCGGCTGGATCTGGAATGGTGTGCTATGACTTTTGGTGTTTATGACTATTATAGTTTTTAAAATATTAATATTTTAGTGAAAATTTTCCCGCGCTCCTCTGCCAAACAGTTTTGACAATAGGGGTACATATGTTACATCATTTTGTGCGGCTGGAGCTGGGCTAGTATGGTGTGACTTTTGGTGTTCATAACTTTTATAGTTTTTGAAATATTTAGATTTTAGTGCAAATTTAGGCCAATTTCTAGGCTCCTGAGAAAGATTCTGCTTTTGGCACCATAGAAACAGACTTCATTTGTGGTGGGTTGGCTCTCTCTAGTGGTATACCGGGAGTAGTACGGCCTAAAGGGCGCCATGCTTGGTGAAAACTACATATCCCACAATTCATAGCATGCCTCTACCGAGTCAAACAATGGCGGACACCACTTCGTTTTATATGTCTTTTATTCGTGTTTCTAGGTCACAAAATACACTTTTAAGATATTTTCAGGCGAGAATGTAGGTGTGTAAACTTCAAATATCTGCTCGTTTTATCAAGACATCCCATATTAGCGACAATTCTTTTAAGTGTTGCTGATAGCCGGCTAGCTTAGCTAGCTAGCGCCCCTTCGTGAAAAACCACCCAGGCTTGGCTGATAGTGAGGTGGCTAAAATTTGTTTAATCGCCCGATCGCTCGGCAAGGGTCTGTGTCTTAGCTGGACTTATTTTTCGTTTATATGGGCCGATGATGCTGGTCGATGTGGAAAAAATAACTGAGTTGTTTGGTGGTGGAGCTACAACAGAGGGCAGCTATCCACCGGTGTGTGACAGAAAGGACATGCCGCGAACGAGACATACAAGGCGGTGAGGCTACCGCCGATCGTCCGGTGTTTGCTAACGCGGAGGTCAATCATGGATCAGGGAAAGCGAAGGCAGGAGCGTGAGGTGAACTGAATTTCAGGTAAGAAGTTATGACCTGCACTCTATTTGGGTCAGATATAAACCGAGTTTAGGTGTAGTTTATTTAGCAACAGTTCTCTTACGTGTTGCTGATAGCCGGCTGGCTAGCTAGCTAGCGCCGCTAGCTTAGCTAGCTAGCGCGGCTAGCGACCCTTCGTGAAAAACCACCCAGGCTTGGCTGATAGTGAGGTGGCTAAAATTTGTTTAATCGCCCGATCGCTCAGCAAGGGTCTGTGTCTTAGCTGGACTTATTTTTCGTTTATATGGGCCGATGATGCTGGTCGATGTGGAAAAAATAACTGAGTTGTTTGGTGGTGGAGCTACAACAGAGGGCAGCTATCCACCGGTGTGTGACAGAAAGGACATGCCGCCAACGAGACATACGAGGCCGGGCAGGCGATTGCTAACGCGGTGGTCAATCATGGATCAGGGAAAGCGAAGGCAGGAGCGTGAGGTGAACTGAATTTCAGGTAAGAAGTTATGAACTGCACTCTATTTCGGTCAGATATAAACCGAGTTTAGGTGTAGTTTATTTTCGTTGTGCTGACTTTTTCAATCGATTACAATAACTCGTACTGCGTTCTAGCTAGCACGACAGAGTTTCTATACAGCTGTGTGCGCATGGTGAACTTTATGACAGCCTCCCCTGTCATTCTCTCGCCTGTTGAAACTTCAGTCATGAAACTGATCAATGATCAGCGTTTCTCTCTTGTTTGTTTATCGCGCAAAACAACAGCAGCACCTTTAAGCTTGATCAGCTGTTGTTAGAATTCATTTGCTTTTAATTTCTGGTATCAGCTGATGTTTGCTGGAGCTACAGCTGTAAAAACGGCAGATGTCCTTACTGAATCATCAGAGCTGAACTGGTGATGGAGAAACAGGTTTACCCTTTAGGTGACATGAATAAGTTGAAGGGAAGTTATGAACTATTTTTGAGAGACAAATACAGGGAGTGCAGAATTATTAGGCAAGTTGTATTTTTGAGGAATAATTTTATTATTGAACAACAACCATGTTCTCAATGAACCCAAAAAACTCATTAATACCAAAGCTGAATGTTTTTGGAAGTAGTTTTTAGTTTTAGCTATTTTAGGGGGATATCTGTGTGTGCAGGTGACTATTACTGTGCATAATTATTAGGCAACTTAACAAAAAACAAATATATACCCATTTCAATTATTTATTTTTACCAGTGAAACCAATATAACATCTCCACATTCACAAATATACATTTCTGACATTCAAAAACAAAACCAAAACAAATCAGCGACCAATATAGCCACCTTTCTTTGCAAGGACACTCAAAAGCCTGCCATCCATGGATTCTGTCAGTGTTTTGATCTGTTCACCATCAACATTGCGTGCAGCAGCAACCACAGCCTCCCAGACACTGTTCAGAGAGGTGTATTGTTTTCCCTCCTTGTAAATCTCACATTTGATGATGGACCACAGGTTCTCAATGGGTTCAGATCAGGTGAACAAGGAGGCCATGTCATTAGTTTTTCTTCTTTTATACCCTTTCTTGCCAGCCACGCTGTGGAGTACTTGGACGCGTGTGATGGAGCATTGTCCTGCATGAAAATCATGTTTTTCTTGAAGGATGCAGACTTCTTCCTGTACCACTGCTTGAAGAAGGTGTCTTCCAGAAACTGGCAGTAGGACTGGGAGTTGAGCTTGACTCCATCCTCAACCCGAAAAGGCCCCACAAGCTCATCTTTGATGATACCAGCCCAAACCAGTACTCCACCTCCACCTTGCTGGCGTCTGAGTCGGACTGGAGCTCTCTGCCCTTTACCAATCCAGCCACGGGCCCATCCATCTGGCCCATCAAGACTCACTCTCATTTCATCAGTCCATAAAACCTTAGAAAAATCAGTCTTGAGATATTTCTTGGCCCAGTCTTGACGTTTCAGCTTGTGTGTCTTGTTCAGTGGTGGTCGTCTTTCAGCCTTTCTTACCTTGGCCATGTCTCTGAGTATTGCGCACCTTGTGCTTTTGGGCACTCCAGTGATGTTGCAGCTCTGAAATATGGCCAAACTGGTGGCAAGTGGCATCTTGGCAGCTGCACGCTTGACTTTTCTCAGTTCATGGGCAGTTATTTTGCGCCTTGGTTTTTCCACACGCTTCTTGCGACCCTGTTGACTATTTTGAATGAAACGCTTGATTGTTCGATGATCACGCTTCAGAAGCTTTGCAATTTTAAGACTGCTGCATCCCTCTGCAAGATATCTCACTATTTTTGACTTTTCTGAGCCTGTCAAGTCCTTCTTTTGACCCATTTTGCCAAAGGAAAGGAAGTTGCCTAATAATTATGCACACCTGATATAGGGTGTTGATGTCATTAGACCACACCCCTTCTCATTACAGAGATGCACATCACCTAATATGCTTAATTGGTAGTAGGCTTTCGAGCCTATACAGCTTGGAGTAAGACAACATGCATGAAGAGGATGATGTGGACAAAATACTCATTTGCCTAATAATTCTGCACTCCCTGTAAACACCAAGCTCCTTTTTTTGTGTAGCTGACAGCTGGTAACTGTGCAGGGGCGGATCTAGCAAAGCTTTTGCCAGGGGGCCAGGTAGGGCATTAACAGAGAAAGGTGGACATAAAGATATACTTTTCTTTCTTACTCTCATATAAAATATTTAGCTTTTATTAAATGCTTATCCGAATCTTACAACCAAAGTTTGTATAATAATAGACAAGATTGGCTGTAGACCATTGTTCATCATTCAGAACACTGTGTAAAAATAACAAAAAACAAAAAGTGAATGCAAAAGTGCATATATATTTATTTTATGTGTTTGATGTGTGTGTCGGGGCGTGGTCTGCAGTGCCGCTGCAGGGGAGGTGGACCCACGGGTGTAAAGTCTGTGCTCTCTTGGCTGTTTTTTGGGTGTGTGTTGGGCTATGAGTTGAAAAGCTACAGCTGCCTGTGTGGGTACACCAACCATGTGTGAAAAGTGGTCCATAACATAATGCTTCAAAGCGTGTTCATGCAAACATTGTTGGGTCTGCCGTGGTACAATGGGACTTCTGCTCATGAACCTGTGTGCACAGCGTCTGCAAATCGGGGCTGTACAAAGTCACTTCATCTTTACCCAAAACTGTAAGCTGTCATCTGTGAGGCGCGAGCGGTGTTTGTTTTTATCATAATTCATGGTGGAGAATGGCTGCTCTGCTGAGTTTTGCTCTCTGTAGCTGTATGAATGGCAAACTACACTGATTACCAGCGGCATAGGCACACATAAAATTTCTTCTGAAATTTTCCCTTTCTAGTTATTATGTGTGCCTATGACAAGAGGCACACATATTACTATTCGTCGGATTTATTATTATTATTATTATTATTATTATTCTCCAGTTTCCGCCTGAAATTTTGCAGCGAATCTCGCCCCGCAGTTTTGAGACAAGCTTCATATATGTTACCTCATTTTGTGCGGCTGGATCAGGAATGGTGTGCTATGACTTTTGGTGTTTATAACTATTATAGTTTTTTAAATATTAATATTTTAGTGAAAATTTTCCCGCGCCTCTCTGCCTAACAGTTTTGACAATAGGGTTACATATGTTAGATCATTTTGTGCGGCTGGAGCTGGACTAGTATGGTATACACTTTTGGTGTTCATGACTTTTATAGTTTTTGAAATATTTAGATTTTAGTGCAAATTTAGGCCAATTTCCATAGAAACAGACTTTATTTGTGGTGGGTTGGCTCTCTCTAGTGGTATACCGGGAGTAGTACGGCCGAAATCTGTATGCTTGTTTTTAAACTCAATATCCCATAATGCATAGCACGCCTCTGCCGAGTTCAACAATGGCGGACACCTCTTCGTTTTAAACGTCTTTTATTCGTGTTTCTAGGTCACAAAATGAACTTTTAAGATATTTTCAGGCGAGAATGTAGGTGTGTAAACTTCAAATATCTGCTCGTTTTGTCAAAACATCCCATATTATATCTGACGATGTTGCCGGCTAACTAGCTAGCGTGGCTAGCGACCCTTCGAGCACCCGGGCTTGCCTTCAGTGAGACTGCTGACCATCACCTGTTCGCTCGCCAACAGACTGTCTTAGGTGGACTTATTTTTCGTTTATATGGGCCGATGATGCTGGTCGATGTGGAAATAATAACTGAGTTGTTTGGTCTTGGCTAACGCGCAGCTACAACAGAGAGCAGCTATCTACCGGTGTGTGTCAGAAAAACATGCGGGAACGAGACATAGGAGGCGGCGAGGGGACCGCCGATCGACCGGTGGTAGATCGTGGATCAGGCAAACCTAAGGCAGGAGCGTGAGGTGAACTGAATTTCAGGTAAGAAGTTATGAATTGCACAGGAGTTTCTATAGAGCTGTGTGCGCGCTAAGTTACTGACGTTGAACTTTATTTTATTCATAACGGTTAGTCCGTAGAGTTGCCGTACAAACGGAATCGTCCCACATTCAGAGAAAATATTACAATTTATTCTGTCGTTATGAAGCCTCCCCTGTCATTCTCTGGCCTGTTGCAACTTCAATCGTGAAACTGATCAACGATCGGCTTTTCGCTCTTGTTTATCGCGCTAAACAACAGCAGCACGTTTAAGCTTGATCAGCTGTTGTTAGAATTCATTTGATTTTAATTTTGCGGCTGGTCCAAACCAGGAGATGTCCTTACTGAATCATCAGAGCTGAACTGGTGATGGAGAAACAGGTTTACCCTTTACAGGGCTCGCAAAATCGCTAGCCCGACGTCCCGGGGCTAGCGATTTTTCCAGTCGGGCTACCAAAATCCATCTCAGCCCTGCCCGTCGGGCTATCATGGGAGGGAAAGATATGTCAATGCTTTTGCATTCTTTCGCAAATGTAGCTGAGTAATTATGTCATCGGCATCGATGAGCCACTGTCAATATGTGACACATTGAAATCGCGTTTGAATTTGCGCTTGTTTTTTGCTTTCACTTTCACTTTGCGCTAACTGTGTGTAGAGAGCGACAGCACTAATTGGTAAGTCACAGATTAATTGCACACCACTTCCTCTGACATCGTCTTATCAATCGTTAGCTTACTATCAAACATGACAAGTGAAATCTCCTGCAGCAAGCTTAAACGTGATAGAGGCTGATTACGCAGAGAATTGCTGATCGTTATGTAAATATGCATGTAAGAGCAGATGGATTTAAGCAGGTATTTTAGTTCTGCAGAGCCAAACAAGAGAGGTCAGGGTGAAGAAGGGGCAGCCAAAGAAAAGCCAACCACAAAACGGAAAAGTTATGACAAATCAGACTATGAGGGAAAAAGAAAGCGCAGCTTTATGGTTTCATGGACTAAAGAATTTATGTGGCTGGAATACGACGAGCTAAATAACCTCATGTTCTGCCGGGTGTGTTGTGAGTTTCCCTCGATTTCTGAGTCGACAAGCGCCTTTGTTACTGGGACCAGTCATTTTAAGAAAGACCCCATCAGAACCCATGACAAATGCAAGAAATGCATTATTGCCCAGTCTGCAATATCTTTCCCAGAACAAACACCAATTGCAAAAAGCATACTAAAAATAAACCAAGCATAACAAGAAGTCCTGAAAAATCTGTTTAGAACAGCCTACTATGTTGCAAAGAGTGAACTACCACTGACAAAATTTAGCAGTCTTTGCAAACTTCAAAAAGCAAATGGCCTAGATCTTGGTTGCACTTGCCTCTTACCTGTGATTTCAGTGGAAATGTCAAAAATAAGGATCTGACACAGACTGATTCCTGTTGTACAGTTCTTACAAGTTCATAGAAATTTGTTCAATTAGAACCAAATATTTGAGTTGATGATTGAAATTGTTGTTGTAATTTGTGTTTTAAATATTTTTAGATTGATGTTTTGTTTCCTTTACAGTATTATACTTTAATGTATAATATTGTAAAGGAAACAAAACATCAATCAAAAAATTGTCCTCTTTTTTTTTTATTCGGGCTACTTAAATTTATTACCAAAAACTGAAGAGTGCCTCCCCGAAGGGCTACCAGGGATTTTGAAATTTTGCGAGCCCTGCTTTAGGTGACATGAATGAGTTGAAGGGAAGTTATGAACTGTTTCTCAGAGACAAATAAACACCCAGCTCCTGTTTTTGTGTAGCTGACAGCTGGTAACTGTGCAGGGGCGGATCTAGCAAAGCTTTTGCCAGGGGGCCAGGTAGGGCATTAACAGGGAAAGGGGGACACAAAGATATACTTTTCTTTCTTACTCTCGTATAAAATATTTAGCTTTTTATTAAATAGTTATCTGCATCTTACAACCAAAGTTTGTATAATAATACACAAGTTTGGCTGTAGACCATTGTTAATCATTTACTGTGTAAAAATAACAAAAAACAAAAAGTAAATGCAAAAGTGCATAAATATTTATTTTACTTGTTTGATGTGTGTGGCGGGGCGTGGTCTGCAGTGCCGCTGCAGGGGAGGTGGACCCACGGGCGTAAAGTCTGTGCTCTTTCGGCTGTTTTTGGGTGTGTGTCGGGCTGTCAGTTGAAAAGCTACAGCCGGCTGTGTGGGTACACCAAGCATGTGTGAAAAGTGGTCCATAACGTAATGCTTCAAAGAGTGTTCATGCAAACATTGTCGGGTCTGCCGTGGTACAATGGGACTTCTGCTCATGAACCTGTGTGCACAGCATCTGCAAATCGGGGCTGTGCAAAGTCACTTCATCTTTACCCAAAACTGTAAGCTGTCATCTGTGAGGCGCGAGCGGTGTTTGTTTTTACCATAGTTCACGGTGGAGAATGGCTGCTCTTCTGAGTTTTGCTCTCTGTAGCCGTATGAATGTCAAACTACACTGATTCGCAGCGGCATAGGCACACATAAAATTTCTTCTGAAATTTTCGCTTTCTAGTTCTTATTATTATTATTCTCCATCTTCCGCCTAAATTTCGGCACGTATCACGCCCCGCAGTTTTGAGACAAGCTTCATATATGTTACCTTATTTTGTGCGGCCGGATCTGGAATGGTGTGCTATGACTTTTGGTGTTTATGAATTTTATAGTTTTTTAAATATTAATATTTTAGTGAAAATTTTCCCGCGCTCCTCTGCCAAACAGTTTTGACATTAGGATTACATATGTTAGATCATTTTGTGCGGCTGGAGCTGGACTATTATGTTGTGACTTTTGGTGTTTATGACTTTTATAGTTTTTTAAATATTAATATTTTAGTACAAATTTAGGCCAATTCATCTTTTGGCGCCAAATAAACAGACTTCATTTGTGGTGTCTTGGCTCTCTCTAGTGGTATACCGGGAGTAGTACAGCCGAAAAGATTTATCCTTGTGTTGAAAACTCCATATCCCACAATTCATAGCACGCCTCTACAGAGTGAACAATGGCGGCCACCACTTCGTTTTATATGTCTTTTATTCGTGTTTCTAGGTCACAAAATAAACTTTTAAGATATTTTCAGGCGAGAATGTAGGTGTGTAAACTTCAAATATCTGCTTGTTTTATCAAGACATCCCATATTTAGCGACAGTGCTCTGACGACGTTGGTCCTGCCTGACAGCTAGCCGGCTACCTAGCTAGCTGCCGCACTTGGCTGCAAATGGATAGCCAGGGGACTCTCTCTGTCGTTTCACCTCCCCGGTCTCTCGCAAATGCTCGCACAGAATCGGAGTTACAGCTGGATGTGGAAAAATAACTGAGTTGTTTGGTGGTGCTATAATGCGGAGCTACAACAGTGGGCAGCTATCCACCGGTGTATGACAGAAAGGACATGCCGCGACCGCCGATCGACCGGTGTTTGCTAACGCGGAGGTCAATCGTGGATCAGGGAAAGCGAAGGCAGGAGCGTGAGGTGAACTGAATTTCAGGTAAGAACTTATGACCTGCACTCTATTTGGGTCAGATATAAACCGAGTTTAGGTGTAGTTTATTTAGCAGCAGTTCTCTTATGTGTTGCTGATAGCCGGCTAGCTAGCTAGCGCCGCTAGCATAGTTAGCTAGCACCGCTAGCGACCCTTCGTGAAAAAGCACCCAGGCTTGGCTTATATTGAGGCGGGTGAAACTCGTGTCAGCACCCGGTCGCTCGCCGACAGTATGTGTTTTAGCTGGACTTATTTTTCGTTTATATGGACCGATGATTTATTTATTTATTCATTTTAGTAACGGTATAAACAGTGAAAGGTGGTGGATGGGCCAGATGTAAACTTCAAATATCTGCTCGTGTTACCAAGACATCCATATTAGCTCTGATGTTTTCGGTGCCTGCAAAGAGCTAGACAGGTAGCTAGCTAACCCGAGCTGGCTGTCTTTTTGACTCAGGGTCATAGCTGGACTTATTTTTCGTTTTATGAGCCGATGAGGGTTTTTTTTTAGTAACGGTACAAACAGTGAAAGGCGGTGGATTGTCCAGATGCTGGTCGATGTGGAAAAAATAACTGAATTGTTTGGTAGTCGCTGACGCGGAGCTACAACCGAGGGCAGCTATCCACCGGTGTGTGTCAGAAAGAACATGCGGGGAACGAGGCGGCGAGGTGACCGCCGATCGACCGGTGGTAGATCGTGGATCAGGGAAACCGAAGGCAGGAGAAGCAGGCGGCTGCCGGTCGGAGCGTGAGGTGAACTGAATTTCAGGTAAGAAGTTATGACCTGCACTCTATTTGGGTCAGATATAAACCGAGTTTAGGTGTAGTTTATTTTCGTTGTGCTGACTTTTTACAATCAGTTATAATAACTCGTACTGCGTGGTAGCTAGCACGATGGAGTTTCTATACAGCTGTGTGCGCGCTAAGTTACTGATGTTGAACTTTATGACAGCCTCCCCTGTCATTCTCTCGCCTGTTCAAACTTCAGTCATGAAACTGATCAATGATCGGCTTTTCTCTCTTGTTTGTTTATCGCGCTAAACAACAGCAGCACGTTTAAGCTTGATCAGCTGTTGTTAGAATTCATTTGATTTAATTTCTAGTATCAGCTGATGTTTGCTGGAGCCACAGCTGTAGAAGCGGCTGGTCGAAACCAGGAGATGACCTTACTGAATCATCAGAGCTGAACTGGTGATGGAGAAACAGGTTTACCTTTTTTTTAGGTGACATGAATGAGTTGAAGGGAAGTTATGAACTGTTTCTGAGAGAAATAAACACCAAGCTCCTTTTTTTATTTAGCTGACAGCTGGTAACTGTGCAGGGGCGGATCTAGCAAAGCTTTTGCCAGGGGGCCAGGTAGGGCATTAACAGAGAAAGGTGGACACAAAGATATACTTTTATTTCTCACTCTCATACAGGGAGTGCAGAATTATTAGGCAAGTTGTATTTTTGAGGAATAATTTTATTATTGAACAACAACCATGTTCTCAATGAACCCAAAAACACATTAATATCAAAGCTGAATGTTTTCGGAAGTAGTTTTTAGTTTGTGTTTAGTTTTAGCTATTTTAGGGGGATATCTGTGTGTGCAGGTGACTATTACTGTGCATAATTATTAGGCAACTTAACAAAAACAAATATATACCCATTTCAATTATTTATTTTACCAGTGAAACCAATATAACATCTCCACATTCACAAATATACATTTCTGACATTCAAAAACAAAACAAAAACAAATCAGCGACCAATATAGCCACCTTTCTTTGCAAGGACGCTCAAAAGCCTGCCATCCATGGATTCTGTCAGTGTTTTGATCTGTTCACCATCAACATTGCGTGCAGCAGCAACCACAGCCTCCCAGACACTGTTCAGAGAGGTGTACTGTTTTCCCTCCTTGTAAATCTCACATTTGATGATGGACCACAGGTTCTCAATGGGGTTCAGATCAGGTGAACAAGGAGGCCATGTCATTAGTTTTTCCTTCTTTTATACCCTTTCTTGTCAGCCACGCTGTGGAGTACTTGGACGCGTGTGATGGAGCATTGTCCTGCATGAAAATCATGTTTTTCTTGAAGGATGCAGACTTCTTCCTGTACCACTGCTTGAAGAAGGTATCTTCCAGAAACTGGCAGTAGGACTGGGAGTTGAGCTTGACTCCATCCTCAACCCGAAAAGGCCCCACAAGCTCATCTTTGATGATACCAGCCCAAACCAGTACTCCACCTCCACCTTGCTGGCGTCTGAGTCGGACTGGAGCTCTCTGCCCTTTACCAATCCAGCCACGGGCCCATCCATCTGGCCCATCAAGACTCACTCTCATTTCATCAGTCCATAAAACCTTAGAAAAATCAGTCTTGAGATATTTCTTGGCCCAGTCTTGACGTTTCAGCTTGTGTGTCTTGTTCAGTGGTGGTCGTCTTTCAGCCTTTCTTACCTTGGCCGTGTCTCTGAGTATTGCACACCTTGTGCTTTTGGGCACTCCAGTGATGTTGCAGCTCTGAAATATGGCCAAACTGGTGGCAAGTGGCATCTTGGCAGCTGCACGCTTGACTTTTCTCAGTTCATGGGCAGTTATTTTGCGCCTTGGTTTTTCCACACGCTTCTTGCGACCCTGTTGACTATTTTGAATGAAACGCTTGATTGTTCGATGATCACGCTTCAGAAGCTTTGCAATTTTAAGACTGCTGCATCCCTCTGCAAGATATCTCACTATTTTTGACTTTTCTGAGCCTGTCAAGTCCTTCTTTTGACCCATTTTGCCAAAGGAAAGGAGGTTGCCTAATAATTATGCACACCTGATATAGGGTGTTGATGTCATTAGACCACACCCCTTCTCATTACAGAGATGCACATCACCTAATATGCTTAATTGGTAGTAGGCTTCGAGCCTATACAGCTTGGAGTAAGACAACATGCATGAAGAGGATGATGTGGACAAAATACTCATTTGCCTAATAATTCTGCACTCCCTGTAAACACCAAGCTCCTTTTTTTGTGTAGCTGACAGCTGGTAACTGTGCAGGGGCGGATCTAGCAAAGCTTTTGCCAGGGGGCCAGGTAGGGCATTAACAGAGAAAGGTGGACATAAAGATATACTTTCTTTCTTACTCTCATATAAAATATTTAGCTTTTATTAAATAGTTATCTGAATCTCACAACCAAAGTTTGTATAATAATACACAAGATTGGCTGTAGACCATTGTTCATAATTCAGAACACTGTGTAGAAATAACAAAAAACAAAAAGTGAATGCATGTGTGAAAAGTGGTCTATAATGTAATGCTTCAAAGCGTGTTCATGCAAACATTGTCGGGTCTGCCGTGGTACAATGGACTTCTGCTCATGAACCTGTGTGCACAGCGTCTGCAAATCGGCGCTGTACGAAGTAACTTCATCTTTACACAAAACTGTAAGCTGTCATCTGTGAAGCGTGAGCGGTGTTTGTTTTACCATAGTTCATGGTGGAGAATGGCTGCTCTTCTGAGTTTTGCTGTCTGTAGCCGTATGAATGGCAACTACAGTGATTAGCAGCGGCATAGGCACACATAAAATTTCTTCTGAAATTTTCGCTTTCTAGTTATGTGTGCCTATGACAAGAGGCACACATATTACTATTCGTCGGATTTATTATTATTATTATTATTATGTGTGCCTATGCCAAGAGGCACACATATTACTATTCGTCGGATTTATTATTATTATTATTATTCTTCAGTTTCCGCCTGAAATTTTGCAGCGAATCTCGCCCCGCAGTTTTGAGAAAAGCTTCATATATGTTACCTCATTTTGTGCGGCTGGATCTGGAATGGTGTGCTATGACTTTTGGTCTTTATGAATTTTATAGTTTTTTAAATATTAATATTTTAGTGAAAATTTTCCCGCGCTCCTCTGCCGAACAGTTTTGACATTAGGGTTACATATGTTAGATCATTTTGTGCGGCTGGAGCTGGACTATTATGTCATGACTTTTGGTGTTCATGACTTTTATAGTTTTTTAAATATTAATATTTTAGTGCAAATTTAGGCCAATTCATCTTTTGGCGCCAAATAAACAGACTTCATTTGTGTGTGTTGGCTCTCTCTAGTGGTATGCCGGGAGTGGTACAGCCTGTCTACCCTTATTTGGATTACCGTAATGATGGCAATTTCAACGGTGCGCACAGCGTCGCTGCTTTCAGGAGCCATTGGAATTTTTAAGGTTGCGCAAATCATTCAAAAGTTACGGTAATGCTTGGTGGAAAACTCAATATCCCACAATTCATAGCACGCCTCTACAGAGTGAACAATGGCGGCCACCACTTCGTTTTATATGTCTTTTATTCGTGTTTCTAGGTCACAAAATAAGCTTTAAGATATTTTCAGGCGAGAATGTAGGTGTGTAAACTCAAATATCTGCTTGTTTTATCAAGACATCCCATATTTAGCGACAGTGCTCTGACTACGTCGGTCCTGCCTGACAGCTAGCCGGCTACCTAGCTAGCTGCCGCACTTGGCTGCAAATGGATAGCGAGGGGACTCTCTCTGTCGTTTCACCTCCCGGTCTCTCGCAAATGCTCGCATAGAATCGGAGTTACAGCTGGATGTGGAAAAAATAACTGAGTTGTTTGGTGGTGCTATAACGCGGAGCTACAACAGAGGGCAGCTACCCACCGGTGTGTGACAGAAAGGATATGCCGCCAACGAGACATATGAGGCTGGGCAGGCGATTGCTAACGCGGTGGTCAATCATGGATCAGGGAAAGCGAAGGCAGGAGCGTGAGGTGAACTGAATTTCAGGTAAGAAGTTATGAACTGCACTCTATTTGGGTCAGATATAAACCGAGTTTAGGTGTAGTTTATTTAGCAGCAGTTCTCTTATGTGTGCTGATAGCCGGCTAGCTAGCTAGCGCCGCTAGCATAGTTAGCTCGCGCCGCTAGCAACCCTTCATGAAAAGCACCCAGGCTTGGCTTATATTGAGGCGGGTGAAACTCGTGTCAGCACCCGGTCGCTCTCTATTTGGGTCAGATATAAACCGAGTTTAGGTGTAGTTTATTTAGCAGCAGTTCTCTTATGTGTTGCTGATAGCCGGCTAGCTAGCTAGCGCCGCTAGCATAGTTAGCTCGCGCCGCTAGCAACCCTTCGTGAAAAAGCACCCAGGCTTGGCTTATATTGAGGCGGGTGAAACTCGTGTCAGCACCCGGTCGCTCTCTATTTGGGCAGATATAAACCGAGTTTAGGTGTAATTTATTTTCGTTGACCTTTTACAATCATAATGCCACGGGAGTTTATATACAGCTGTGTGCGTACTAAGTTACTGACGTTGGACTTTATTTTATTCATTAGGGTTAGTTCATAGAGTTGCCGTGCCGTACAAACGGAATCGTCCCACATTCAGAGAAACATTATGATTTATTCTGTCGTTACGAAGCCTCCCCTGTCATTCTCTCGCGTGTTGAAACGTCAATCATGAAACTGATCATGATCGGCTGTTCGCTCTTATTTATCGCGCTAAACAACAGCAGCACGTTTAAGCTTGATCAGCTGTTGTTAGAATTCTTTTGATTTTAATTTCTAGTATCAGCTGATGTTTGCTGGAGCATGAAGATGAAATCAGGAGATGTCCTTACTGAATCATCAGAGCTGAACTGGTGATGGAGAAACAGGTTTACACTTTAGGTGACATGAATGAGTTGAAGGGAAGTTATGAGTTGTTTCTGAGAGACAAAGACCAAGCTCCTTTTTTGTGTAGCTGACAGCTGGTAACTGTGCAGGGGCGGATCTAGCAAAGCTTTTAGGGGGGGGGGAGCTAGGGCATTAACAGAGAAAGGTGGACACAAAGATATACTTTTCTTTCTTACTCTCATATAAAATATTTAGCTTTTATTAAATAGTTATCTGAATCTCACAACCAAAGTTTGTATAATAATACACAGGATTGGCTGTAGACCATTGTTCATAATTCAGAACACTGTGTAAAATAACAAAAAACAAAAGTGAATGCATGTGTGAAAAGTGGTCTATAATGTAATGCTTCAAAGTGTGTTCATGCAAACATTGTCGGGTCTGCCGTGGTACAATGGGACTTCTGCTCATGAACCTGTGTGCACAGCGTCTGCAAATCAGCGCTGTACAAAGTAACTTCATCTTTACACAAAACTGTAAGCTGTCATCTGTGAAGCGTGAGCGGTGTTTGTTTTTACCATAGTTCATGGTGGAGAATGGCTGCTCTTCTGAGTTTTGCTCTCTGTAGCCGTATGAATGGCAAACTACAGTGATTAGCAGCGGCATAGGCACACATAAAATTTCTTCTGAAATTTTCGCTTTCTAGTTATTATTATTATTCTCCAGTTTCCGCCTGAAATTTTGCAGCGAATCTCGCCTCGCAGTTTTGAGACAAGCTTCATATATGTTACCTCATTTTGTGCGGCCGATCTGGAATGGTGTGCTATGACTTTTGTGTTATGAATTTATAGTTTTTAAATATTAATATTTAGTGAAAATTTTCCCGCGCTCCTCTGCCAAACAGTTTTGACATTAGGGTTACATATGTTAGATCATTTTGTGCGGCTGGAGCTGGACTATATGTTATGACTTTGGTGTTATAACTTTTATAGTTTTTTAAATATTAATATTTTAGTGCAAATTTAGGCCAATTCATCTTTTGGCGCCAAATAAACAGACTTCATTTGTGGTGTGTTGGCTCTCTCTAGTGGTATGCCGGGAGTGGTACAGCCTGTGTACCCTTATTTGGATTACCGTAATGATGACAATTTCAACGGTGCGCACAGCGTCGCTGCTTTCAGGAGCCCTTGGAATTTTTAAGGTTGCGCAAATCATTCAAAGTTACGGTAATGCTTGGTGGAAACTCAATATCCCACAATTCATAGCACGCCTCTACAGAGTGAACAATGGCGGCCACCACTTCGTTTTATATGTCTTTTATTCGTGTTTCTAGGTCACAAATAAGCTTTTAAGATATTTTCAGGCGAGAATGTAGGTGTGTAAACTTCAAATATCTGCTTGTTTTATCAAGACATCCCATATTTAGCGACAGTGCTCTGACTACGTCGGTCCTGCCTGACAGCTAGCCGGCTACCTAGCTGGCTACCTAGCTAGCTGCCGCACTTGGCTGCAAATGGATAGCGAGGGGACTCTCTCTGTCGTTCACCTCCCTGGTCTCTCGCAAATGCTCGCATAGAATCGGAGTTACAGCTGGATGTGGAAAAATAACTGAGTTGTTTGGTGGTGGAGCTACAACAGAGGGCAGCTACCCACCGGTGTGTGACAGAAAGGACATGCCGCCAACGAGACATATGAGGCCGGGCAGGCGATTGCTAACGCGGTGGTCAATCATGGATCAGGGAAAGCGAAGGCAGGAGCGTGAGGTGAACTGAATTTCAGGTAAGAAGTTATGAACTGCACTCTATTTGGGTCAGATATAAACCGAGTTTAGGTGTAGTTTATTTAGCAGCAGTTCTCTTATGTGTTGCTGATAGCCGGCTAGCTAGCTAGCGCCGCTAGCATAGTTAGCTCGCGCCGCTAGCAACCCTTCGTGAAAAGCACCCAGGCTTGGCTATATTGAGGCGGGTGAAACTCGTGTCAGCACCCGGTCGCTCTCTATTTGGGTCAGATATAAACCGAGTTTAGGTGTAGTTTATTTAGCAGCAGTTCTCTTATGTGTTGCTGATAGCCGGCTAGCTAGCTAGCGCCGCTAGCATAGTTAGCTCGCGCCGCTAGCAACCCTTCGTGAAAAAGCACCCAGGCTTGGCTTATATGAGGCGGGTGAAACTCGTGTCAGCACCCGGTCGCTCTCTATTTGGTCAGATATAAACCGAGTTTAGGTGTAATTTATTTTCGTTGACCTTTTACAATCGTAATGCCACGGGAGTTTATATACAGCTGTGTGCGTACTAAGTTACTGACGTTGGACTTTATTTTATTCATTAGGGTTAGTTCATAGAGTTGCCGTGCCGTACAAACGGAATCGTCCCACATTCAGAGAAAACATTATGATTATTCTGTCGTTACGAAGCCTCCCCTGTCATTCTCTCGCGTGTTGAAACGTCAATCATGAAACTGATCAATGATCGGCTGTTCGCTCTTATTATCGCGCTAAACAACAGCAGCACGTTTAAGCTTGATCAGCTGTTGTTAGAATTCTTTTGATTTTAATTTCTAGTATCAGCTGATGTTTGCTGGAGCATGAAGATGAAATCAGGAGATGTCCTTACTGAATCATCAGAGCTGAACTGGTGATGGAGAAACAGGTTTACACTTTAGGTGACATGAATGAGTTGAAGGGAAGTTATGAGTTGTTTCTGAGAGACAAAGACCAAGCTCCTTTTTTGTGTAGCTGACAGCTGGTAACTGTGCAGGGGCGGATCTAGCAAAGCTTTTAGGGGGGGGGAGCTAGGGCATTAACAGAGAAAGGTGGACACAAAGATATACTTTCTTTCTTACTCTCATATAAAATATTTAGCTTTTATTAAATAGTTATCTGAATCTCACAACCAAAGTTTGTATAATAATACACAGGATTGGCTGTAGACCATTGTTCATAATTCAGAACACTGTGTAAAAATAACAAAAACAAAAGTGAATGCATGTGTGAAAAGTGGTCTATAATGTAATGCTTCAAAGTGTGTTCATGCAAACATTGTCGGGTCTGCCGTGGTACAATGGGACTTCTGCTCATGAACCTGTGTGCACAGCGTCTGCAAATCGGCGCTGTACGAAGTAACTTCATCTTTACACAAAACTGTAAGCTGTCATCTGTGAAGCGTGAGCGGTGTTTGTTTTTACCATAGTTCATGGTGGAGAATGGCTGCTCTTCTGAGTTTTGCTCTCTGTAGCCGTATGAATGGCAAACTACAGTGATTAGCAGCGGCATAGGCACACATAAAATTTCTTCTGAAATTTTCGCTTTCTAGTTATGTGTGCCTATGAAAGAGGCACACATATTACTATTCTCGGATTTATTATTATTATTCTTCAGTTTCCGCCTGAAATTTTGCAGCGAATCTCGCCCCGCAGTTTTCAGACAAGCTTCATATATGTTACCTCATTTTGTGCGGCTGGATCTGGAATGGTGTGCTATGACTTTTGGTGTTTATGACTATTATAGTTTTTGAAATATTAATATTTTAGTGAAATTTTCCCGCGCTCCTCTGCCAAACAGTTTTGACAATAGGGTTACATATGTTAGATCATTTTGTGCGGCTGGAGCTGGACTACTATGGTACGACTTTTGGTGTTCATGACTTTTATAGTTTTTTAAATATTAATATTTTAGTGCAAATTTAGAAAGATTCTACTTTTGGCGCCATAGAAACAGACTTCATTTGTGGTGTCTTGGCTCTCTCTAGTGGTATACCCGGAGTAGTACAGGCGAAAGATCTATCCTTGGCCCAAAACTCCATATCCCACAATTCATAGCACGCCTCTACAGAGGCCTCTACCGAGTCAAACAATGGCGGCCACCACTTCGTTTTCTATGTCTTTTATTCGTGTTTCTAGGTCACAAACTAAACTTTTAAGACATTTTCAGGCGAGAATATAGGTGTGTAAACTTCAAATATCTGCTCGTTTTATCAAGACATCCCATATTAGCAAGAGTTGTCTTATGTGTTGCTGATAGCCAGCCGGCTAGCATAGCGCCGCTAGCATAGCGCCGCTAGCATAGCGCCGCTAGCGCTGCTAGCGACCCTCAAAGCACCCAGGCTGGGCTTATAGTGACGCGGCTAAAATTTGTTGCAACACCCGATCGCTCGCCAAGTCTGTGTTTTAGCTGGACTCATTTTTCGCTTATATGGGCCGATGATGGTGGTCGATGTGGAAAAAATAACTGAGTTGTTTGGTGGTGGAGCTAGCCGGAGCTACAACAGAGGGCAGCTATCCACCGGTGTGTGACAGAAAGGACATGCCGCGAACCACACATAGGAGGTGGGGCAGGCCACCGCCGATCGACCGGTGGTTGCTAACCTGGAGGTCAATCGTGGATCAGGGAAAGCGAAGGTGGTTGCTAACCTGGAGGTCAATCGTGGATCAGGGAAAGCGAAGGCAGGAGCTGAGGGGTGAACTGAATTTCAGGTAAGAAGTTATGAACTGCACTCTATTTGGGTCAGATATAAACAGAGTTTAGGTGTAGTTTATTTTCGTTGTGCTGACCTTTTACAATCGTACTGCATGCTAGCTAGCACGACAGCTGTGTGCGCGGTAAGTTACTGATGTTGAACTTTATTATATTCATAAGGGTTGGTTCGTCAGAGTTGCCGTACAAACGGAATCGTCCCACATTCAGAGAAAACATTACGATTTATTCTGTCGTTACGAAGCCTCCCCTGTCATTCTCTCGCCAGTTGCAACTTCACTCATGAAACTGATCAACGATCGGCTTTTCGCTCTTGTTTATCGCGCTAAAGAACAGCAGCACGTTTAAGCTTGATCAGCTGTTGTTAGAATTCATTTGATTTTAATTTCTAGCAGCTCCTTCAGTGGGAGACTGCGGCACCCACGGTGTGGGATGGAGAGATTTCGCAGGTCTTTCCTCCCCACTGCTGTCAGACTCCACAACAAAGACTTTAACTGATCAAACACACACATGTGCAATAACACTAAGTGCATAATCTTCCTGCATCGTTGTATTTTTACTCAGTTGTATATAGCATTTGTATTCTATTTTTATCTTATTGTATATTTTATTCTATTTATTCTACTGTATATAGTATTTTATTTATTCTATTCTGTACAGTTGTGTACTGTATTTATTCTTATTTTATTTTATTCTAATTTTTGCTTCATAACTTTGCACTGTCCACTTCCTGCTGTGACAAAACAAATTTCCCACATGTGGGACTAATAAAGGTTATCTTATCTTATCTTAGTATCAGCTGATGTTTGCTGGGGCACAGCTGTAGAAGCGGCTGGTCCAAACCAGGAGATGTCCTTACTGAATCATCAGAGCTGAACTGGTGATGGAGAAACAGGTTTACCCTTTAGGTGACATGAATGAGTTGAAGGGAAGTTATGAACTGTTTCTGACAGACAAATATACACCAAGCTCCTGTTTTTGTGTAGCTGACAGCTGGTAACTGTGCAGGGGCGGATCTAGCAAAGCTTTTGCCAGGGGGCCAGGTAGGGCATTAACAGGGAAAGGGGACACAAAGATATACTTTCTTTCTTACTCTCATATAAAATATTTAGCTTTTATTAAATAGTTATCTGCATCTTACAACCACAGTTTGTATAATAATACACAAGATTGGCTGTAGACCATTGTTAATCATTCAGAACACTGTGTAAAAATAACAAAAAACAAAAGTGAATGCACAGCCGGCTGTGTGGGTAAACCAACCATGTGTGAAAAGTGGTCCATAATGTAATGCTTCAAAGCGTGTTCATGCAAAAATTGTCGGGTCTGCCGTGGTACAATGGGACTTCTGCTCATGAACCTGTGTGCACAGCGTCTGCAAATCGGCGCTGTACGAAGTAACTTCATCTTTACACAAAACTGTAAGCTGTCATCTGTGAAGCGTGAGCGGTGTTTGTTTTTACCATAGTTCATGGTGGAGAATGGCTGCTCTTCTGAGTTTTGCTCTCTGTAGCTGTATGAATGGCAAACTACAGTGATTAGCAGCGGCATAGGCACACATAAAATTTCTTCTGAAATTTTCGCTTTCTAGTTCTTATTATGTGTGCCTATGCAAGAGCACACATATTACTATCGTCGGATTTATTATTCTTATTATTATTATTCTCCATCTTCCGCCTAAATTTCGGCACGTATCACGCCCGCAGTTTTGAGACAAGCTTCATATATGTTACCTCATTTTGTGCGCCGGATCTGGAATGGTGTGCTATGACTTTTGGTGTTTATGAATTTTATAGTTTTTTAAATATTAATATTTTAGTGAAAATTTTCCCGCGCTCCTCTGCCAAACAGTTTTGACATTAGGATTACATATGTTAGATCATTTTGTGCGGCTGGAGCTGGACTATTATGTTGTGACTTTTGGTGTTTATGACTTTTATAGTTTTTTAAATATTAATATTTTAGTACAAATTTAGGCCAATTCATCTTTTGGCGCCAAATAAACAGACTTCATTTGTGGTGTCTTGGCTCTCTCTAGTGGTATACCGGGAGTAGTACAGCCGAAAAGATTTATCCTTGTGTTGAAAACTCCATATCCCACAATTCATAGCACGCCTCTACAGAGTGAACAATGGCGGCCACCACTTCGTTTTATATGTCTTTTATTCGTGTTTCTAGGTCACAAAATAAACTTTTAAGATATTTTCAGGCGAGAATGTAGGTGTGTAAACTTCAAATATCTGCTTGTTTTATCAAGACATCCCATATTTAGCGACAGTGCTCTGACGACGTCGGTCCTGCCTGAGAGCTAGCCGGCTACCTAGCTAGCTGCCGCACTTGGCTGCAAATGGATAGCGAGGGGACTCTCTCTGTCGTTTCACCTCCCCGGTCTCTCGCAAATGCTCGCACAGAATCGGAGTTACAGCTGGATGTGGAAAAAATAACTGAGTTGTTTGGTGGTGCTATAACGCGGAGCTACAACAGTGGGCAGCTATCCACCGGTGTATGACAGAAAGGACATGCCGCGACCGCCGATCGACCGGTGTTTGCTAACGCGGAGGTCAATCGTGGATCAGGGAAAGCGAAGGCAGGAGCGTGAGGTGAACTGAATTTCAGGTAAGAAGTTATGACCTGCACTCTATTTGGGTCAGATATAAACCGAGTTTAGGTGTAGTTTATTTAGCAGCAGTTCTCTTATGTGTTGCTGATAGCCGGCTAGCTAGCTAGCGCCGCTAGCATAGTTAGCTAGCACCGCTAGCGACCCTTCGTGAAAAAGCACCCAGGCTTGGCTTATATTGAGGCGGGTGAAACTCGTGTCAGCACCCGGTCGCTCGCCGACAGTATGTGTTTTAGCTGGACTTATTTTTCGTTTATATGGACCGATGATTTATTTATTTATTCATTTTAGTAACGGTATAAACAGTGAAAGGTGGTGGATTGGCCAGATGTAAACTTCAAATATCTGCTCGTGTTACCAAGACATCCCATATTAGCTCTGATGTTTTCGGTGCCTGCAAAGAGCTAGACAGGTAGCTAGCTAACCCGAGCTGGCTGTCTTTTTGACTCAGGGTCATAGCTGGACTTATTTTTCGTTTTTATGAGCCGATGAGGGGTTTTTTTTAGTAACGGTACAAACAGTGAAAGGCGGTGGATTGTCCAGATGCTGGTCGATGTGGAAAAATAACTGAGTTGTTTGGTAGTCGCTGACGCGGAGCTACAACCGAGGGCAGCTATCCACCGGTGTGTGTCAGAAAGAACATGCGGGGAACGAGGCGGCGAGGCGACCGCCGATCGACCGGTGGTAGATCGTGGATCAGGGAAACCGAAGGCAGGAGAAGCAGGCTGCCGGTCGGAGCGTGAGGTGAACTGAATTTCAGGTAAGAAGTTATGACCTGCACTCTATTTGGGTCAGATATAAACCGAGTTTAGGTGTAGTTTATTTTCGTTGTGCTGACTTTTACAATCAGTTATAATAACTCGTACTGCGTGGTAGCTAGCACGATGGAGTTTCTATACAGCTGTGTGCGTGCTAAGTTACTGATGTTGAACTTTATGACAGCCTCCCCTGTCATTCTCTCGCCTGTTCAAACTTCAGTCATGAAACTGATCAATGATCGGCTTTTCTCTCTTGTTTGTTTATCGCGCTAAACAACAGCAGCACGTTTAAGCTTGATCAGCTGTTGTTAGAATTCATTTGATTTTAATTTCTAGTATCAGCTGATGTTTGCTGGAGCCACAGCTGTAGAAGCGGCTGGTCGAAACCAGGAGATGACCTTACTGAATCATCAGAGCTGAACTGGTGATGGAGAAACAGGTTTACCTTTTTTTAGGTGACATGAATGAGTTGAAGGGAAGTTATGAACTGTTTCTGAGAGAAATAAACACCAAGCTCCTTTTTTTATTTAGCTGACAGCTGGTAACTGTGCAGGGGCGGATCTAGCAAAGCTTTTGCCAGGGGGCCAGGTAGGGCATTAACAGAGAAAGGTGGACACAAAGATATACTTTTCTTTCTTACTCTCATACAGGGAGTGCAGAATTATTAGGCAAGTTGTATTTTTGAGGAATAATTTTATTATTGAACAACAACCATGTTCTCAATGAACCCAAAAAACACATTAATATCAAAGCTGAATGTTTTCGGAAGTAGTTTTTAGTTTGTGTTTAGTTTTAGCTATTTTAGGGGATATCTGTGTGTGCAGGTGACTATTACTGTGCATAATTATTAGGCAACTTAACAAAAAACAAATATATACCCATTTCAATTATTTATTTTTACCAGTGAAACCAATATAACATCTCCACATTCACAAATATACATTTCTGACATTCAAAAACAAAACCAAAGCAATCAGCGACCAATATAGCCACCTTTCTTTGCAAGGACACTCAAAAGCCTGCCATCCATGGATTCTGTCAGTGTTTTGATCTGTTCACCATCAACATTGCGTGCAGCAGCAACCACAGCCTCCCAGACACTGTTCAGAGAGGTGTATTGTTTTCCCTCCTTGTAAATCTCACATTTGATGATGGACCACAGGTTCTCAATGGGTTCAGATCAGGTGAACAAGGAGGCCATGTCATTAGTTTTTCTTCTTTTATACCCTTTCTTGCCAGCCACGCTGTGGAGTACTTGGACGCGTGTGATGGAGCATTGTCCTGCATGAAAATCATGTTTTTCTTGAAGGATGCAGACTTCTTCCTGTACCACTGCTTGAAGAAGGTGTCTTCCAGAAACTGGCAGTAGCACTGTGAGTTGAGCTTGACTCCATCCTCAACCCGAAAAGGCCCCACAAGCTCATCTTTGATGATACCAGCCCAAACCAGTACTCCACCTCCACCTTGCTGGCGTCTGAGTGGGACTGGAGCTCTCTGCCCTTTACCAATCCAGCCACGGGCCCATCCATCTGGCCCATCAAGACTCACTCTCATTTCATCAGTCCATAAACCTTAGAAAAATCAGTCTTGAGATATTTCTTGGCCCAGTCTTGACGTTTCAGCTTGTGTGTCTTGTTCAGTGGTGGTCGTCTTTCAGCCTTTCTTACCTTGGCCATGTCTCTGAGTATTGCACACCTTGTGCTTTTGGGCACTCCAGTGATGTTGCAGCTCTGAAATATGGCCAAACTGGTGGCAAGTGGCATCTTGGCAGCTGCACGCTTGACTTTTCTCAGTTCATGGGCAGTTATTTTGCGCCTTGGTTTTTCCACACGCTTCTTGCGACCCTGTTGACTATTTTGAATGAAACGCTTGATTGTTCGATGATCACGCTTCAGAAGCTTTGCAATTTTAAGACTGCTGCATCCCTCTGCAAGATATCTCACTATTTTTGACTTTTCTGAGCCTGTCAAGTCCTTCTTTTGACCCATTTTGCCAAAGGAAAGGAGGTTGCCTAATAATTATGCACACCTGATATAGGGTGTTGATGTCATTAGACCACACCCCTTCTCATTACAGAGATGCACATCACCTAATATGCTTAATTGGTAGTAGGCTTTCGAGCCTATACAGCTTGGAGTAAGACAACATGCATGAAGAGGATGATGTGGACAAAATACTCATTTGCCTAATTCTGCACTCCCTGTAAACACCAAGCTCCTTTTTTTGTGTAGCTGACAGCTGGTAACTGTGCAGGGGCGGATCTAGCAAAGCTTTTGCCAGGGGGCCAGGTAGGGCATTAACAGAGAAAGGTGGACATAAAGATATACTTTTCTTTCTTACTCTCATATAAAATATTTAGCTTTTATTAAATACTTATCCGAATCTTACAACCAAAGTTTGTATAATAATACACAAGGTTGGCTGTAGACCATTGTTCATCATTCAGAACACTGTGTAAAAATAACAAAAAACAAAAAGTGAATGCAAAAGTGCATATATATTTATTTTATGTGTTTGATGTGTGTGTCGGGGCGTGGTCTGCAGTGCCGCTGCAGGGGAGGTGGACCCACGGGTGTAAAGTCTGTGCTCTCTTGGCTGTTTTTTGGGTGTGTGTTGGGCTATGAGTTGAAAAGCTACAGCTGCCTGTGTGGGTACACCAACCATGTGTGAAAAGTGGTCCATAACATAATGCTTCAAAGCGTGTTCATGCAAACATTGTTGGGTCTGCCGTGGTACAATGGGACTTCTGCTCATGAACCTGTGTGCACAGCGTCTGCAAATCGGGGCTGTACAAAGTCACTTCATCTTTACCCAAAACTGTAAGCTGTCATCTGTGAGGCGCGAGCGGTGTTTGTTTTTATCATAATTCATGGTGGAGAATGGCTGCTCTGCTGAGTTTTACTCTCTGTAGCTGTATGAATGGCAAACTACACTGATTACCAGCGGCATAGGCACACATAAAATTTCTTCTGAAATTTTCCCTTTCTAGTTATTATTATTCTCCATCTTCCGCCTAAATTTCGGCACGTATCACGCCCCGCAGTTTTGAGACAAGCTTCATATATGTTACCTCATTTTGTGCGGCCGGATCTGGAATGGTGTGCTATGACTTTTGGTGTTTATGAATTTTATAGTTTTTTAAATATTAATATTTTAGTGAAAATTTTCCCGCGCTCCTCTGCCAAACAGTTTTGACATTAGGATTACATATGTTAGATCATTTTGTGCGGCTGGAGCTGGACTATTATGTTGTGACTTTTGGTGTTTATGACTTTTATAGTTTTTTAAATATTAATATTTTAGTACAAATTTAGGCCAATTCATCTTTTGGCGCCAAATAAACAGACTTCATTTGTGGTGTCTTGGCTCTCTCTAGTGGTATACCGGGAGTAGTACAGCCGAAAAGATTTATCCTTGTGTTGAAAACTCCATATCCCACAATTCATAGCACGCCTCTACAGAGTGAACAATGGCGGCCACCACTTCGTTTTATATGTCTTTTATTCGTGTTTCTAGGTCACAAAATAAACTTTTAAGATATTTTCAGGCGAGAATGTAGGTGTGTAAACTTCAAATATCTGCTTGTTTTATCAAGACATCCCATATTTAGCGACAGTGCTCTGACGACATCGGTCCTGCCTGACAGCTAGCCGGCTACCTAGCTAGCTGCCCCACTTGGCTGCAAATGGATAGCGAGGGGACTCTCTCTGTCGTTTCACCTCCCCGGTCTCTCGCAAATGCTCGCACAGAATCGGAGTTACAGCTGGATGTGGAAAAAATAACTGAGTTGTTTGGTGGTGCTATAACGCGGAGCTACAACAGTGGGCAGCTATCCACCGGTGTATGACAGAAAGGACATGCCGCGACCGCCGATCGACCGGTGTTTGCTAACGCGGAGGTCAATCGTGGATCAGGGAAAGCGAAGGCAGGAGCGTGAGGTGAACTGAATTTCAGGTAAGAAGTTATGACCTGCACTCTATTTGGGTCAGATATAAACCGAGTTTAGGTGTAGTTTATTTAGCAGCAGTTCTCTTATGTGTTGCTGATAGCCGGCTAGCTAGCTAGCGCCGCTAGCATAGTTAGCTAGCACCGCTAGCGACCCTTCGTGAAAAAGCACCCAGGCTTGGCTTATATTGAGGCGGGTGAAACTCGTGTCAGCACCCGGTCGCTCGCCGACAGTATGTGTTTTAGCTGGACTTATTTTTCGTTTATATGGACCGATGATTTATTTATTTATTCATTTTAGTAACGGTATAAACAGTGAAAGGTGGTGGATTGGCCAGATGTAAACTTCAAATATCTGCTCGTGTTACCAAGACATACCATATTAGCTCTGATGTTTTCGGTGCCTGCAAAGAGCTAGACAGGTAGCTAGCTAACCCGAGCTGGCTGTCTTTTTGACTCAGGGTCATAGCTGGACTTATTTTTCGTTTTTATGAGCCGATGAGGGGTTTTTTTTAGTAACGGTACAAACAGTGAAAGGCGGTGGATTGTCCAGATGCTGGTCGATGTGGAAAAAATAACTGAGTTGTTTGGTAGTCGCTGACGCGGAGCTACAACCGAGGGCAGCTATCCACCGGTGTGTGTCAGAAAGAACATGCGGGGAACGAGGCGGCGAGGCGACCGCCGATCGACCGGTGGTAGATCGTGGATCAGGGAAACCGAAGGCAGGAGAAGCAGGCGGCTGCCGGTCGGAGCGTGAGGTGAACTGAATTTCAGGTAAGAAGTTATGACCTGCACTCTATTTGGGTCAGATATAAACCGAGTTTAGGTGTAGTTTATTTTCGTTGTGCTGACTTTTTACAATCAGTTATAATAACTCGTACTGCGTGGTAGCTAGCACGATGGAGTTTCTATACAGCTGTGTGCGCGCTAAGTTACTGATGTTGAACTTTATGACAGCCTCCCCTGTCATTCTCTCGCCTGTTCAAACTTCAGTCATGAAACTGATCAATGATCGGCTTTTCTCTCTTGTTTGTTTATCGCGCTAAACAACAGCAGCACGTTTAAGCTTGATCAGCTGTTGTTAGAATTCATTTGATTTTAATTTCTAGTATCAGCTGATGTTTGCTGGAGCCACAGCTGTAGAAGCGGCTGGTCGAAACCAGGAGATGACCTTACTGAATCATCAGAGCTGAACTGGTGATGGAGAAACAGGTTTACCTTTTTTTTAGGTGACATGAATGAGTTGAAGGGAAGTTATGAACTGTTTCTGAGAGAAATAAACACCAAGCTCCTTTTTTTATTTAGCTGACAGCTGGTAACTGTGCAGGGGCGGATCTAGCAAAGCTTTTGCCAGGGGGCCAGGTAGGGCATTAACAGAGAAAGGTGGACACAAAGATATACTTTTCTTTCTTACTCTCATACAGGGAGTGCAGAATTATTAGGCAAGTTGTATTTTTGAGGAATAATTTTATTATTGAACAACAACCATGTTCTCAATGAACCCAAAAAACACATTAATATCAAAGCTGAATGTTTTCGGAAGTAGTTTTTAGTTTGTGTTTAGTTTTAGCTATTTTAGGGGGATATCTGTGTGTGCAGGTGACTATTACTGTGCATAATTATTAGGCAACTTAACAAAAAACAAATATATACCCATTTCAATTATTTATTTTTACCAGTGAAACCAATATAATATCTCCACATTCACAAATATACATTTCTGACATTCAAAAACAAAACAAAAACAAATCAGCGACCAATATAGCCACCTTTCTTTGCAAGGACACTCAAAAGCCTGCCATCCATGGATTCTGTCAGTGTTTTGATCTGTTCACCATCAACATTGCGTGCAGCAGCAACCACAGCCTCCCAGACACTGTTCAGAGAGGTGTACTGTTTTCCCTCCTTGTAAATCTCACATTTGATGATGGACCACAGGTTCTCAATGGGGTTCAGATCAGGTGAACAAGGAGGCCATGTCATTAGTTTTTCTTCTTTTAAACCCTTTCTTGCCAGCCACGCTGTGGAGTACTTGGACGCGTGTGATGGAGCATTGTCCTGCATGAAAATCATGTTTTTCTTGAAGGATGCAGACTTCTTCCTGTACCACTGCTTGAAGAAGGTGTCTTCCAGAAACTTGCAGTAGGACTGGGAGTTGAGCTTGACGCCATCCTCAACCCGAAAAGGCCCCACAAGCTCACCTTTGATGATACCAGCCCAAACCAGTACTCCACCTCCACCTTGCTGGCGTCTGAGTGGGACTGGAGCTCTCTGCCCTTTACCAATCCAGCCACGGGCCCATCCATCTGGCCCATCAAGACTCACTCTCATTTCATCAGTCCATAAAACCTTAGAAAAATCAGTCTTGAGATATTTCTTGGCCCAGTCTTGACGTTTCAGCTTGTGTGTCTTGTTCAGTGGTGGTCGTCTTTCAGCCTTTCTTACCTTGGCCATGTCTCTGAGTATTGCACACCTTGTGCTTTTGGGCACTCCAGTGATGTTGCAGCTCTGAAATATGGCCAAACTGGTGGCAAGTGGCATCTTGGCAGCTGCACGCTTGACTTTTCTCAGTTCATGGGCAGTTATTTTGCGCCTTGGTTTTTCCACACGCTTCTTGCGACCCTGTTGACTATTTTGAATGAAACGCTTGATTGTTCGATGATCACGCTTCAGAAGCTTTGCAATTTTAAGACTGCTGCATGCCTCTGCAAGATATCTCACTATTTTTGACTTTTCTGAGCCTGTCAAGTCCTTCTTTTGACCCATTTTGCCAAAGGAAAGGAAGTTGCCTAATAATTATGCACACCTGATATAGGGTGTTGATGTCATTAGACCATACCCCTTCTCATTACAGAGATGCACATCACCTAATATGCTTAATTGGTAGTAGGCTTTCGAGCCTATACAGCTTGGAGTAAGACAACATGCATGAAGGGGATGATGTGGACAAAATACTCATTTGCCTAATAATTCTGCACTCTCTGTATAAAATATTTAGCTTTTATTAAATAGTTATCTGAATCTTACAACCAAAGTTTGTATAATAATACACAAGATTGGCTGTAGACCATTGTTCATCATTCAGAACACTGTGTAAAAATAACAAAAAACAAAAAGTGAATGCAAAAGTGCATAAATATTTATTTTACGTGTTTGATATGTGTGGCGGGGCGTGGTCTGCAGTGCCGCTGCAGGGGAGGTGGACCCACCTGAGGGGCATCTGCAATCACACCTCTCGGGCGTAGTCTGTGCTCTCTCGGCTGTTTTTTGGGTGTGTGTCGGGCTGTGAGTTGAAAAGCTACAGCTGGCTGGGAGGGTACACCAACCATGTGTGAAAAGTGGTCCATAACGTACTGGTTCAAAGTGTGTTCGTGCAAACATTGTCGGGGTCTGCCGTGGTACAGAGGGACTTCTGCTTATGAACCTGTGTGCACAGCGTCTGCAAATCGGGGCTGTACAAAGTGACCTCATCTTTACCCAAAACTGTAAGCTGTCATCTGTGAGGCGCGAGCGGTGTTTGTTTTTACCATAATTCATGGTGGAAAATGGCTGCTCTTCTGAGTTTTGCTGTCTGTAGCCGTATGAATGGAAAACTACACAGATTAGCAGCGGCATAGGCACACATAAAATTTCTTCTGAAATTTTCGCTTTCTAGTTTCTTTTTCTTTTTTCACTCGCAAGTGGAGAGCGTATGCTAGGCTGTCTGTAGAAAACGCCGTTTTTGTCTAGCATCCCTGTTGAGAATAACCTTTGCAAATAAACAACAGCTAATAATATAAGATCAAAATATTTTATTTGATGTATTGACATAAATGACAGAAGAAAAAGGCCATGTATAGCAGGACTACTCAATTACACACTAAGGTGGGCCAGATTTTCTAACCAAAAAAAAATTTTTTCCCTGGCTCAGACATGCAAAAGTTAAACACGACCATACACTAATTGCAAATTAAACACAGTGATTTTGAATTGTGATGTGATGGTAAAATAAATATTTGTCAGTCTAAACTGGGTTAAATCTACGGGGTTAATGATGGGGAGGAGACGGAGAGAGACTGAGTACAGCTACTGAACCCACTTTCTGAAACGGACCCTGCTCACCATTCACCGACAATTCTGAGCTAACAAGTTGCATGTTATTCTTGGATGCGCTTGCAGGACCGGATTTAAAATAGCATGACAAACATATCATACCTGTTAAAGCCAAACAGTATCATCAACGTAGCCCGAAGAACATTTGCTAATAAGATAAAGTTAGCTAAGTCAGCTATTTCATCGTAGCAAAAAAAAGAAGAAAAAAAAAAGCACCACCTACCGTTCTTTATGCAACTTCAAATGTCGGACAAAGTTGGAAGTTGTTCCATCTCCGTCTGTGATTCTCTTCTTGCATGTTTTGCATATTGCATTTCGTTTTTTGTTGACTACTTCGTAGTTTATGTACCCGAAAGAAATTACTCTTGGAAGCATTTTTGGCTCGAGCGTTTTTGTTCTTGTTTTTTTTCAAATCTGGTTAATTTGATTGGCTGTGCTACAGCCCACGCTCACATACATACGGAGTGTGGTAAGAATGAATGAATGAATGAATAAAGTGAATTAATGGTCCGCACTTTTTATATAATATGTATGTTAAATTTTAGATTTGGGTAAAATATCAAGTCTTTTCAAGTAAACAGGTTCAAGTCCAATTCAAGTCCCAAGTCACTGGTGTAAAAGTCCAAGTCAAGTCACAAGTCTTACAACCTTTTTTCAAGTCAAGTCTAAAGTCATAAAATTAATGACTCGAGTCCGACTCGAGTCCAAGTCATGTGACTCGAGTCCACACCTCTGTTAACAGGAAGTTAGCCCGCTAGTTTCCACCTAAACATGACATACCATGTTCTGACAGAGATTTTTGAAACTAATTAAAACGTACAACTCTGCTATCACTTCCGACATAAATGAAGACAGAAAACTAAACAGCAGTGGCGTTTGCAGGGTTACTGAAGTTGGACTACCTGGTAGAGCAGGGTGATATGACCAAAAATATTTATCACGATATACATTTGAAAATTTGCGATAACGATATAACTGACGATATAACTGACACTAGACAAAATACTTTACAACTCCACAGCTTTATTAATGCAAAAAAAACCCCAACCCATCAATGTATTTTCACTTAAACAAGCAGCTGTTTTTTGCATTAAAGTTATATAAAAATTTAACAGTGCAAATTCCTTGCTGACAGTTTAACCAAAAGGCATTTCCAGTGGAAATTGGCCGACATATCCTCAGCATAACCATGTATAATATCCACAAAACTTAAAAAGAGGTTATACACACGCAATGCGGTAATATTATGTTGAAGCACAGTACGTATCACTCCGCGAGGCTCTTGCCTACGATAGCCGTAATGCTCTGACAATCCATCAAGCGGTGTGGCTTCCTAGCTTAGCAAAGTCGTACTAAAACATTTGACAGATTTTCGAGCGCCGTGTACCACATAAAATCATTTCGAGGTGAGTAAACACAACCAGAATTCATACATAAGGCACACAGGATTATAAGGGGCACTGTCAATTTTCAGAAAAATCAAAGGATTGATTTTAAGTGTGCCGTATTTTCCAAAAAACACGGTAATAACGACGGCCCGCTTGCATGCTCTACCAAAAATAGTGCTTTGTTGTGTATCTGACGGACGAAAGCCAAACCAGTTCCACACCACTGAAGTTGCAGCATTTTTACAAACCAATTCTGGTTCATCCATTTCATTCAATGATGCGCTTTCGCCCTTCTCATTCTCTGTCGCCGCTGTGCTTTTTCCGCCATGTGCATATGAAAACAAAGGCACTGCGCATGCGTGTTTTACCCATATTCTATCGCGATAATTCATTTTCTTATCGTTGCCCAACATTATACTGGTATTACCGTGAATGGTATAATATGGCCCAGCCCTACTACCTGGTATATAATCTTGTGCTACATGATTGCTAGCGACACAGCTACGTTGGCATAACATTAGCACAGTAAAGCTGGAGGATGAACGCCAACTCGATAAAAGTTAACGTGAAGGATTCTATGCAATTGCATAGCAGGATGCTATACACGGGCCAAACTTCAGTCAGGAGCACAACCGAGATTATTCATCCACAATACGAGGTTAGTTATTAATGTACTGCAACAACATGGGAATAGTACAGCTGCGAGAGAATTCAACATTAATGAATCAATGTTACGGAAGTGGAGGAAGCGCTGTTTTTGGCTTTCCCCATATTTCAAAAGTGCTTCATCTCTTTGCTATGACTGTCGTCTGGCATAATTTGCAGATGATAATGGTTGTAGCCGCTGCGATGCGATGCCAAAACAGGCGCAGCTTGATGACATCATCAACATGCGCTATCGCGGTAGAGCGGTATAGTCAAAATCTCTATTGTTGGCCAAATTTATATCGTTTCTATCGTATATCGTTTCTATCGTCCACCCCTAGTGTGTGTCTGTATACGTGACTTCCTGCCGGTCATAAAAGTAATCTCCCTTTCAGACCAAAGTTATCCAGTTACAAACACTGAGACCCCCACCCAGGTATCCCCTGGGAAATTTCCACTCAACATTAACTTCTCTTTGTCTTACTTTCACAGTTCAAAGTGGGGGAGGGCCTCCTAGAAATCTACTCCTAAATTCATGACACACTCAGGCCTTTATTGCATCCAGGGCAGTGCCAGTGTCTCTACAATAATTCTACATCCTATCTAACACATTCCTAAACTCTAAAATAAGCTACACATATCTTCACTAGCCACCCTTTGTTTTGATTACTGCCTTGCACACTCTTGGCATCCCTTGATGAGCTTCACGAGGTAGTCACCTGAAATGGTTTTCCAACAGTCTTGAGCACTTGCTAGCCCTTTTGGTCCATTTGATCCCAAACTATCTGGATTGGGTTTAGGTCAGGTTACTGTGGAGTCCAGGCTGTCTGGTGTAGCTCTCCATCATTCTCCTTGGTCAAATTAGCCCTTACACAGCCTGGAGGTGTGTTTGGGGTCATTGTCCTGTTGAAAAATAAATGATGGTGCAACTAAACACAAACCAGATGGGGCGGCATGTTGCTGCGGGATGCTGTAGTAGCCATGCAGGTTTAGCGTGCATTCAATTTTGAATAAATCCCCAACAATGTCACAAGCAAAGCACCTCCACACCATCCCACCTCCTCCATGTTTCACAGTGTGAACCGTTCACCTTTTCTGCTTTGCTCAAAGACACAGTGGGTAGAACCAAACATCTCAAATTTTGACTCATCAGACCAGATTTTCACTGGTCTAATGTCCATTCCCTGTGTTTCTTGGCCCAAACAAATGTCTTCTGATTGTTGCTTTTCCTTAGTAGTGGTTTCTTAGCAGCTATTTGACCATAAAGGGCTGATTCACAAAGTCTCCTCTCAACAGGTGATGTAGAGATATGTCTGCTACTGGAACTCTGTGTGGCATTTCTCTAGGCTTTAACCAGAGGTGCTGTGATTTCTGAGGCTGGTGACTCAGATAAATTTATCGTCAGCAGCAGAGGTGACTCTTGGTCTTCCTTTCCTGGGGCGGTCATCATGTGAGCCACTTTTTTGTTTGTTAGCGATTGATGTTTTTTGCGACTGCGCTTGGCGACTACATCATGAAGCTCATTGAGAGAAGGCCAAGGGATTGCAGCGCTGTCAACAAAAGAAAGGGTGGCTACTTTTAGATGTCTAAAATATAAGATATATTTAGAGTTATCTTTTTTCTTTGCTAAATAATTCACATATATCTTTTCATATGTTTAATGTCTTCTGTTTGTGTCTACAATGTGTCTCTATATACGTTTTTTTTAACCATTTAACGATGTTAAACTGAAACTGAATTTAAGGTTTTAAGAGTGTATCGTAATCTGTACACTTTGCAGGTTTTGTCGTTCTATAACTACATGTCACTGTTTTGATTCTTTGTCATTATAGGAAAAAGAAGGGAAAGCATCAAACAAAACAAAAACCAACCAGTTCCAGCAAGTACAGATGAACCAGTTGTGAACCGGATGGAAAAGACTTTTACCACTATGAAGCAGCCCAGAAGACGCCAGAGCATTGACAGTGGAGACAAAAGCTTCACATGCGATCAGTGTGGAAAGACCTTTACTCAGAGTGGCAGCTTAAAACAACATCAGCTCATCCACACTGGATTTAAGCCATTCAGCTGTGATCAGTGTGGAAAGGCTTTCACCTGGAGTAGCAGTTTAAAACATCATCAGGTCATCCACACTGGATTTAAACCATTCAGCTGTGATCAGTGTGGAAAGACTTTCACTTCGAAAAATAATTTAAAAAGACATCAGCTCATCCACACTGGATTTAAATCATTCAGCTGTGATCAGTGTGGAAAGACTTTCACCTGGAGTAGCAGTTTAAAACAACATCAGCTCATCCACACTGGATTTAAACCATTTAGCTGTGATCAGTGTGGAAAGTCTTTCACTTCCAAAAATAAGTTAAAAGGACATCAGGTCATCCACACTGGATTTAAATCATTCAGCTGTGATCAGTGTGGAAAGACTTTCACTGGGAGTAGCAGTTTAAAACAACATCAGCTCATCCACACTGGATTTAAACCATTTAGCTGTGATCAGTGTGGAAAGACTTTCACTGGGCGTAGCGGTTTAAAACGACATCAGGTCATCCACACTGGATTTAAATCATTCAGCTGTGATCAGTGTGGAAAGACTTTCACCTGGAGTAGCAGTTTAAAACAACATCAGCTCATCCACACTGGATTTAAACCATTTAGCTGTGATCAGTGTGGAAAGACTTTCACTAGGAGTAGCAGTTTAAAACAACATCAGGTCATCCACACTGGATTTAAATCATTCAGCTGCGATCAGTGTGGAAAGACTTTCACTGGGAGTAGCAGTTTAAAACAACATCAGCTCATCCACACTGGATTTAAATCATTCAGCTGTGATCAGTGTGGAAAGACTTTCACTGGGAGTAGCGGTTTAAAACGACATCAGCTCATCCACACTGGATTTAAACCATTCAGCTGTGATCAGTGTGGAAAGACTTTCACTGGAAGTAGCGGTTTAAAACAACATCAGCTCATCCACACTGGACTTAAACCATTTAGCTGTGATCAATGTGGAAAGACTTTCACCTGGAGTAGCGGTTTAAAACAACATCAGCTCATCCACACTGGACTTAAACCATTCAGCTGTGATCAGTGTGGAATGGCTTTTACTCAGAGTGGCAGCTTAAAACAACATCAGCTCATCCACACTGGATTTAAACCATTCAGCTGTGATCGGTGTGGAAAGACTTTCACCGGGAGTAGCAGTTTAAAACAACATCAGCTCATCCACACTGGATTTAAACCATTCAGCTGTGATCAGTGTGGAAAGACTTTCACTGGGAGTAGCGGTTTAAAACAACATCAGCTCATCCACACTGGATTTAAACCATTCAGCTGTGATCAGTGTGGAAAGACTTTCACTGGGAGTAGCGGTTTAAAACAACATCAGCTCATCCACACTGGATTTAAACCATTCAGCTGTGATCAGTGTGGAAAGGCTTTTGCACTCAAGAATAGGTTAATAAATCATAAACTAATCCACCCAATCATCCATCCATCTTCTTCCGCTTTATCCGTGGCTGGATCGCGGGGTTGGATCGCGGGGAACACCATGGTGTTCCCAGGCCAGCCGAGAGATATAATCTCCCCAGTGTGTTCTGAGTCTGCCTCGGGGCCTCCTCCCAGTGGGACATGCCTAGAACACCTCACTCAGGAGGCATCCTTGTCAGATGCCTGAATCACCTCAACTGGCTCCTTTCGATGTGGAGGAGCAGCAGCTCTGCGACTCTGAGCCCCTCCCGGATGGCTGAAGGAGTAACAGATGGGTTGAAGGTGGGGATGGGATTACATCAATTCTGAGCCCCTTTTTGTTTTCATTAGCGATGGACAGACTGACATTCGAGGTCAGTTAAGAGTCTCTGTTGAATATCTTGTTTGCAGATGACATTGTAATCTATAGTAGGAATAGGAATCAGGTGTAAGAGAACCTGGAGAGGTGGAGGTATGCTCTGGAGAGAAGAGGAATGAAGGGAAGGGAAATAACATGCCTATCTTAAGCTGGCAGCCAGCATGTAGAAAGACTTTCTCTGAATTGTTGATATTAGTTTCTTACATTTTCTGATTTTTAATCAAATAGTCTTTTCAGAAACTCCTGATTGTTGTTTCATAAATGTAATGGCTATTTACTAGAAACCGAAATTAAACCCATGATTAAGAGTGTTAAGGAATAAACATATATTCTTAGTGCTTATTTTTTCTGATTATATTGGTTTTTGTACTTTGTAGTAAGGTCTGTGAGGAAAACTAGGTCAGAGGGTGACTGGTCACCTTGGCAACAGAGACTTCAGCAAGGAGAAGTTAAAAAACAGGAAGCTAGGGTAGAGCTTCATAGGCATATTAATAAAACACAGGAAACCAGACAGAAAAGCGGAACTAGTAACACAGAAGGAGTTGTTTATATCGAAACTATGTGTGTCTGACGTATAGCAGAGCTATAAACAGAATTTAATAAGAGGCCACGATGCACCAAAGGTTAGAAATCTATGCACGCATCACAAAAGAAACTGTTCATTGAAGATCGATTTGAGGAAAAATTTGTCACGTTAAAGTCACGCAAATGTTGAGTTTATCTGTTCTGTGCAAACATCTATGTAATCTTGCAGACCAAGCATTATTGTCATCATGTGATCACAAAGAGAATCAGAGCATCTGAACAGATTGCCTTCTAGGTCAATCTGAAAGACCTGTTGCTGTTTAACAACAAAATTTAGTAGTTTTAAATGATTTCTGTTGTCTTAAAACTTGATGTGGGTCTGTTTTGTTGCATGATGAGAAAAAGAAACCTGTCTTATTTTATGTTGCATCAAAAATGTTTTTTATTGTATTTCATCAGTTTATCATTTTGACCAAAGGTATGTGTAAAATTAAATGTATCCTATAATTATTAAGATATAGAAAAATTATAATGTATATTTCTTATTTTCTGTGAACTTATTTACACATTACTTAAAAGTTATGTCGCTATAATCATTCTTTGTATTTTCTCTGTAAGAAACCGACTTGCTACCCCCTTTATTCCAGTGTACCTACTGTTAAGTATTTGTGCATAAATGTAATTAAAATGCCATTTCAAAGAGAATAATTGAAATTTCATATAATTACAGTGGAATTGCAGCATTTATCACAGGACCACACTTACAATCCAAATCCCCCTGTAACTGTATTGTCATGTGCCATGTGCAGTGTAATAGGGCAGCCTTTTGCGGCTGGATTTATTATGAGGCAGCCAAGACAAGTATAGTTGAACACGGGGTATTTATTTACCATACAGCTCACAAACAATCCACTGCATCTAATAACAACTGACAGTCTTAAATACTTTCAGCTGTCACAGATTAAAGCATTATTCTATTAACAGGTGATTTCTCAAATCCTAACCTTCCACCACATTATATAATACATCAACTTTAATAAAAATATATATGAATACATTTTCATATTAATAAATATTTTACACTTTATCCTTAAACCATACCCCTTATTGTAAAAACATCAAAAAAACCCAAGCAGAAAAGATTTCCCATCCTCCTTTAACCCATGGCCTCTCCTGGAACCTTTAAATGTGTCTGGACCCCCAGGAAAACATTTGCCCAAACACCCTGGAGTGAACACAGGAAAGAAAGGTGAGTAATAACATCTTACGGTCACTTCTTTGCACCACCTTTATTTCTAGACTTTCACACACACTAGCATTAGTTATCCTTACTGGTAAACCTTATTTGCTCTCAATCACAAACGGTCTTCTTCACAGAAAACCACCACATTTATTGATGAGGAGCAGGATCTAGAACAGGGGTGGGCACCGAGGGCCGGTGTCCCTGCAGGTTTTACATGTGTCCTTGAACCAACACAGCTGATTTAAATGGCTAAATTATCTCCTCAACATGTCCTGATGTTCTCCAGAGGCCTGGTAACGAACTAATCATGTGATTCAGGTATGTTGACCCAAGGTGAGATCTAAAACCTGCAGGGACACCGGCCCTCGGGGCCTGGAATTGCCCACCCCTGATCTAGAACAAAGGCTACCAACTGATTTTAAAATACACAATAAATACTCAATGGAAAATTCAACTTGTGTGCAAATGTTCTTCCTGTGCTAGGCTTAAAGTGCGATGCTGAATAAAGTGCTAGATAAGGTGCTTTTAATAAAGTGACAGGTACTCCTAAAGTGCTATAGAAACTATAATATAAGTGGTAGTAAGGGAGTCCTCTCCATTACACGCAGTAAAGCCCACTATTAGAGTACATCGTCTGGACCATTTCTCACCACAAATGCACCACAGTGGCTTCACCACATTTTGTACATGACGATATACCATTGTTGAGCCAGTGGTTAGCATTCTGCCTGTGTTCGGTGTGTTCACTTTTGCCTTCCATATCCTGTTAGTCTGTATTACTTGCAGCGACATTCCCTCCTATTGTTATCATGTGTGTATTTAAGTCCTGTGTCCTCCTCTGCTCATTCTTGTGTAACGTCCGTTAGCGCTGTTTCCCTGCGCTCCACCTTTGTACTTCCAGTTCTAGTGTTTTATTGTTGTTGGGTTTTTTTTTTTTTTAGTATTGTTGTATTTTGTTTGAGTACTTTTTTTCCTACAGCAATAAAGGTGGCTCTTTGAGTTTATTACCCTGTCTGTGACTCCTGTGTCCTGCCTCCCACTTAGTACCATCATGACAATACTAACTCAAGACAACTGTATTCTGATGTGATGTCGTCTCTAAATAAACATTATGGAAAACCACACCAGTTGGCTGTGAGATGTAAAGCAGAAATGATGGAAGCCCCGAACATCCACATGAATTACACGAGTCTTTAAGGGGCTTGCATGCATGTGTGCGCAGGCACTACTGGTAATGCTTGAGCAGCCTGGAAACAGTGGCCATGTTGAGCTTCAGTGTGGGTTGCTGCTAAAGCTAGCATAAGATATAAGAACTGAGTTCAAAAGATAACTGTACTGTAGGTTCTTTTAACGAGAGAAGACAAATGTGCTCCAATTATACTTTTTCCCAATTTATTATCAAAACGGTTAGAATTTCAAATTAGTTTTACATGGTGCCATGGACCTCCTTTTACTGGCTGAGGGACAATAGGCTCTCACAAAAAGGCAGTAAACACTTTTTTACTATATGTGATAAAGAGTCTGCTAAGGTGAAAAATTTGTTTCTTCTATAATTTTCCAAGCATCTCCTTATTTGGAGATGACCCTTTTGCAAGCAACGCTGCCATTACCGTGACAAATGCATCTTGTGCTCCAGTCTAGCAAGACAGGGGAAGAGTGCATTAAATAAGAGCAGATTTATGGCTGAGGCCACATTGCTGTGAGGGTGTCCTCTCAATGTTTATGTTTGCCAGTGAATCCAAGTGAATCCAAGACTATACAACTGTACACTGTTTAGAATAAAACACAAACTAGAAATATGTGATGCTAATTATGAGATATAAGCCTTAAAGGTAAAAATAAATCCCAGCAATACCCTCAACATATCCACATCCCCACAGTTGTTAGACTATGAGCTGGGGATACAGAAATCTGTGTTTGAAATCCTCGGAGATGCTGGTAAAGCAGATAGGGTCCCACAGAAAGGCCAAATAACTCCACAATCATTCTCCACGGTGCAGATCTGCCAGGAGGTGTCACCAGACTGCAGTTCCCTTCACCATCAAGCAGCAACCACAGGAGCTACAAGTGTATTGTCCTTACTGCTCCAGTAATATCTGATGCAGTGAGACAACTTTTGTCATCACGCGATATTGGATCATGGATTTTCCAGATATCTGACACCCCGTGAAGATATATGAACGGCTGAAAGAGTTGCCTCTGACAGCATTAAGTCAGTTTCCGCTTGTGGTCCTGATTTTCTACTATTGTCCACATCTCATTACCCTAATGGAGCCAGTGCATGTGGTGCCACCAGTTGGACCAGCTACAAGTGGCAGGTCCACCCTTTTGGTACTACCTGTCGCACATGTTGTGCGACCTTTGCGTTACAAATATGTGTGAATGTTGTAAAAGCACTGTGACTGAAAAAGAGAAGCGCAAATTTAGGGAAATTGTGCCGTAACCACATATTGCGAGGAGTGCCGTTTCCCTGTGAATTTTTCTCTTTTTTTTTGAGAAAAGAAAAACAGTTATAAACTCCTCTCTAAAAACACAGAGCTTAACAGTGAAGTTATGGTCCTGCAGATACCTATAAACACTTTGTCATTGATGTAAGAGGACCGAAAAGAGCTGAAATTTAAGAGTAAAACAAAATATGTTAATTGAGTAATTTGATTTATTCTGACCTAGAAAATTATTTTCTGCCTGCTTTTTTTGTCACCAACATTTGGTCTCCTCTTGGCATTATAACTACATTGGTTGCCTAACTCTATAACTGTTTACAGTGTTTCTCTCTCTTAGCTATTTTTTTTTTCGTTTGTTCCTTGCGTTTAACGTCTCGGTTTGTCTTCCTGGAGCTTCCAGAATTTCAGGACTTAAATGTTTAATCATTTGAGTTCAGCTATTTGTTTTACTTCTGTGGCAGGATTAATGTTATTTCTCGGTTCAACCCACTTTCGGCCTGGCGTATTAGGGGGGCGCTAGTATAAATAGTGGCCATTTGAGCATTCCTGGATCGCTACCTGTGATCTCCTTTTTGGTCACCTGACTTCCCTTGGTGTTGCAGAGATCATTTGCGGGTTACCCTTCTGAAGCCTCCATCGAGGCTGGTCGTAGCTGTAGAAGCCTCCTATGAGCCACTCTGCTCATGATTCATGACGCTGTTTACTCGGAAGTGTGGGCCTTAGTTTTACAGAACGCTACGCTAACTGAAGTGCTGCTGCTTTGCTTTTACCGTCTGTTCCTGTTCCTCTGCTGACAGTTTAGACAAATCAATTCCTTTCATCTGATCCTGCACAGTAGGAGTGGCAGTGTGAGATGCCATTGTTGCTACGTTAGGGGGTATTTCTGTCACACCAGCAGGCAAACTGACCACGTAAACATCCTCCAGGGCCCCTATAACTGTCCTGGGATGAAGCAAAACCGCCGTGGTCCCTACTTTAACAACTGGTATGTATGCAGTACCTCTAACCACTCGAACCAATGCAGGGGACGCTAAAAGTCCAGCAGGCAAATTAACATCATTGGGTTCAAATAACACGGTGGCACCTGAATATTGCTCAGAACAGGTGGCGGCCACCATTTTCATTACACCACATGCGCATGCACAAGGGGTTTAGGGGCCTCTGTGACAGAGCCCAAACTAAACAATGCTTCACCATATTGCCCAAAAAGCTCGTGGTAACACTTCCGAATCACATGCATCCCTAATACACCCGGAACCGTAGAAGGTCCTGCACCTGGGGGATCTTTAATGATCAACACACTACACTGTGGAATAAACTTACCACAGAGCTCTACACCTAGCTCTATATAGCCAAGGTAGGGAATAGACAAAACATTAGCCGCTTTAAGCTGCATCCAATGACAAGCTTGGAGACGCTCTTGACCCAAGGACTCAAAATGCTGGCGGAAAAAGCTTTCAGTAATGGTAGACACCAGAATTCAATTCAATTCAATTTTATTTATGTAACGCCAAATCACAACAAAAGTCGTCTCAAGGCGCTTCATAGATACAGAGAAAAACCCAACAATCATATGACCCCCTATGAGCAAGCACTTTTGCGACAGTGGGAAGGAAAAACTCCCTTTTAACAGGAAGAAACCTCCGGCAGAACCATGCTCAGGGAGGGGCGGGGCCATCTGCTGCAACCGGTTGGGGTGAGAGAAGGAAGACAGGATAAAAGACATGCTGTGTAAGAGAGACAGAGGTTAATAACAGATATGATTTGTTAAGAGATTTCCCACTTCTATTCATATGTTATTGAAAGTTTATCTTTAATTTCAGTGTTAATAGTTGTTTACCCATTTATTCTTTCCATTTAATTGTATTTTACTGCTTCACTAGAAGTGAAGCTGAAGTAAAGACAAAAGCATAGTGTTCTCAGATATGATTCACCCAGTACATCTCCTCTGTACCTGGCTCTCTACGAGCCGTTTCACTCCCAGGAAGGGGAGAGCAGGACGTTCTTATCTATACACTCCCAAATACCAAGAGGGGCCCATTCTTCAGAATCACACACACACACTCTGAGATCATACACACACACACACACATACTCTGAAACGCTATAAATAAAGAACTGCCGCATACGCTGGTTGTGAGCCTGAGACAGCAGCGCTCACCCAGCGTGCGCACGTTGTTACCATCTAAACTGTCTTGAGTGTCTTTATTTCGCCTGAAGAATGTCTTGTTTAAATATTTACTCCTTACATTTATTTGGTCCTTCGAGCCAACAGAGTGACCTCGTCGTTTCCTGGATTCGTGAACCCACGCTGCAAAGTCTGTCGCAACAGCCTGTTTCTAGTGAAACAGTAAAGACCAACTACGTGAATTCGCCGTTGGCCAGCGTTTTTAGCAAGAGGTCCACGATCCCAGGGAGCGAGGAGGATTCTCTCTGACCGGCATTTTCATCCGAACCAGGTGAATATAAACACTCAAGAACACATTGCGGCTAAAATCGGTTTTTAGATTGACACGGTTCTTAAAAGACTCGTCCTTTAAGGACTGGAAGTCAGGGATCTCACTCTTACGAGTGAAAGGACTCGCCTGTAAGACGGAACTGGCAGTCCCCTGGGGGACTCGTTCCGCAATTAAAAGGCTGGAAGTCAGGGATCTCACTCTTATGAGTGAATGAAAATAAAGGGATCTCACTCTCACGAGTGAAAGGACTCGCCTGTAAGACGGAGTTTGACGGTCCTGTGTGGGGTCACTCCGCAGTTTAAAAGGTTGGAAGTCAGGGATCTCACTCTCACGAGTGAATGAAAATAAAGGGATCTCACTCTCACGAGTGAATGAAAATAAAGGGATCTCACTCTCACGAGTGAATGAAAATAAAGGGATCTCACTCTCACGAGTGAATGAAAATAAAGAACGTGTCAACTAAAATAGGATTGTAGTACCGCGTGTGAAGTTTGTGTGTTGTTGAGGAGTGAGTGACTTTTTGAATAGAAACAACAGGTTTCTGCACCACTCTTACTGTTTCCTGTGTTGACCGATGTACTGGTGAGAAGGGGTCAAAGGTTGCGCTTCAACGCATAAAATTAAGGCCGCCCTGGGTCTAGACCAGGGTAGAAGGCTGCCTTAATAACCTCCCCCGACTCTAATATCAGCGAAGGTCACACAGAGTGTATGTTGGCAGTATTAATAAATAAAAGCAAAACAAGGTGATTCCAAATACAACAAATCAAAATACATATAGGAAAAATAAAATTATAAGCAATTTACAATAAAATATTATTGATAACTCTAAGCCCAAAAAATGGGAAATAAACCCGCAAAGCCTGAATTGACTGCAAATGAACTATGGTTAGAAAAGAAATGCCCCGGTGCAGGACAAATAAGCGCAAACAGATGGAGAAATCCTAAAGAAAACCTAAATGTCCCACGTGGGAGGGAAAATGCATTAACTAAATTATAAGAAACCCTCCAAGCAGAAATAAATACTGAAAAGGAAGCTAAAAAGAAATCAAAACATACACAAGAGTTGTAATATTTTAAAGCATGGAAAGAGGAATGAAGTGGAATAAACAAAAGGTTAAATTAAGGTTAACTTAAATTAAAGCAATGAAATAAAATTGGGAAGACAACCAAGCTGAATGAATAGAATGCGTGGAACCAGATAATTCACACAAAATATATCAAATAAAAAAAAAGAGAGATGCATACGGCATATTAAGGCTGTGTCATTGTTCAGCTAAGGAAAATGTCTCCAGCTTGGGAAAGGGTGAGACTGCAGCTCACCCTCAGCCCTTGGTGGACACAAATAAAATATTGTAATATACTATTGCTGTTATATAAAAAGATAATAACATTAATAATGAAATAATATTAAATATGAAGAGGCACCTCAGTCAGTTGTGATGTGAGGTGGATAATTGTTAAAAGTAATCTGTATCAAGCTTAAGGTTTGCTCAAATTCAGTATAATGACATATGAGATGAAGAAAATAAAGAAAATATGTAAACTAATTAAGTGCATAGAGACACTTGACCCGCTTGTAAACCTGTCATCCTAGATGAGATTTTGTTAAGATGAAGAGCAAACCTATACTACCAAGCTAATGAGCAAGGTACACACTTTTTATTTTGTATTAATTTTTTGTTTTTCAGAGCAGAAGCTGCATGATATTAAAAGCTCACACATGCAGCAGTCTGTGATCTCAGTTTTTTCTCTCACACTTCTGCTTTGTTTCTGACAGCAGTTCTTTTTCTTTTTGTGTCCCAACTCGTGTGTAAGGCCTTCATGCCATCAGCAACTTGTTTTTTGTTTGTTTGTTTTGTTGGTTTGAAAAACAAATCTGTGATCATACTTGAGGATCACAGTGACACGAAATGATTAGGCACATGATTTACTGATGCCTAGTTTTAGAGCTGTGAGCTACGAGCTGTAAGCAATGCAAAGTTTTTCCCAACTTAGAAGTTTGACATATGTAACATGTATGAGATATATGAATTATTTTAAAACGAAATAGAAATTGTCCAAAATGCCTTAAGAAAATATGTAGTGCTGTATCTACAGAGAAAAAAGGAAGAAGAAGCATTCAGTAACTTGGAAATAGCCTTTCTACTTGCATGTAGATGGAAGTGCAGGTTACATGAAAGCTGTTTTAACACAGGCATTTGGAGAAAAACAATGTCTGCTTGCATTTTACTTCTGCAAATTAGACTCTGTTGTGTGCAGGCCGGTGTAGCTGCAGCAGAGGCAGTAAAAGGTCAGCTGACATTGTTTTAGGACACACTTTAATCATCAAAGTGCCCCATGCTGTGACTTCTGAAACAGCTCTCTTCATGCAACTTCATGCTTGATGATGATAATTTCAGAGCCAGCTGAGAGCTGGGTTGAGAGCGATGCTTTGTTTTAAGTGACAAAGCAGAAAAGTTAAACTTAGTTTGTTTTTGTTTGTTTGTTTGTTTTTTAATACGAGAGAATGGTAATGGATAAGAAGTGATATTTTGTTTAAGTGTTGAAGAAAGCTAAATACTGCAACATACGTCTAGTGCATGATCTGCGAGCAATGAATGGATCATCTTATTTATCTTTAAATAAACTCCGATTATGGAGACCTGAGTCACATACTTAGGGTACACCCTTAGGTGAAGGCAGAAAGCTACTAAACAAAGAAAAGAAGCTATATACAATGCGCGATAGCCACAAGACTAAGCATTCACATTCTTTCTGACTCTTAATGAGCCTGAGTTATGACCTTGGCTCCCTATTTTTCTGCCTCCACCAGAGATGGGAGTGAAGCTCCCGTGGAATGTGCTCTGTTCTCCTTGCTGCATCTATAAAAATAGCATTCAGTAACTTGGATATAACCTTTCTACTTACATTTAGGTGGAAGTGCAGACTAGATGAAAACAGTTAAATTCAACAAAGAGTTCGATTACTCTGGAGAAAAGGGAAATGTGTCTGTAACAGGAAAACGTGTAACAGGAACTACATGCCCATACAAAGGAGCTGACTGTGTCAAGACGCAGACAGACAGAGAGACACAGAGACAGCCAATATGTTTACTCTAACTGTTTTAATAGTTTTGCAATTTTCATTAGTTTTATTTTTCTTTAGTTTTGACTTAAGATTTTAAAACTAAACACATTTTTGCTACAAAATCAGTTAATTTTGTGACCACTCATTGCAGTTTTAGATAGTTTTACTTTTGTTTTTATTTTTATTTCTGTTAACGAAAGAATATTTTTTTTTATTTATTTATTTTTTTGACTTCTAGTTTTGTTTTTTCGTTGGTTTGACTTATCAATAATGAATTTGATCTGCAGTACGCCATTTTGAAAATATGGCATAACAGAGGGCGACAATTTTGCAGACCAAGCAGCAAAATCAGTAGCAGTACAAACAGTAGACGCACTTATGGTGACAACACCTCTATGCAAATTCCACTGGATATCTTGAGAAATGAACCACACATTTGTGCCATTACTAGAGCGAAAGAAATGGTTGAGGTGCGGAGCAATTCTACAGGATGATCTGATCATATGTGATGGGAAACCGTTACAACCGAAGTCTTTATACAAAAACAGTAGCTCTTGTGACACATGAAGTTGTTCATGCGTCAACAGGAGGGAGTCTAATTAGTTAAAAACACTAGTTAAAGACACTTCTATACATTAAATTTCAAACAAGTCAATAAGAGAAACAACTCTAGCAGAGTGGATGACAAAGTTGCTGGAAAACAGAGAAATAGTTTTGAACAATCAACTGCCGAGTGATTCTCTTCCAGTTTCTTGCAGGTTGAAAAAGGGTTGAACCAATCCAAGAACCACAATCTCCCGAATAGAAAAGTGAGCAGTAAAGTCTAGACTGCAGACCGCTCTAACCTCTGGTGTTCACTCGGTGGGGAGAAGGGCTATCAGTGGCAACACTGAGACACTCGCTCCTCTTGCTGGGTGTCTACTCATTGGAGGCCAAGGGTGTGTCCACGGTCGAGAAGAGGAGAAACGCTCACAGAGGGAGACCTGATGGAGATGGAAATACTAAATGCAAACCAGGATGCCCCTGAGGGTGAGAAACCGCACAGACGACGTCGATGCTGGACAAGAGGATGCCAACTGACCACTGTCACAACGATGTGTTCCATGCTCGTGTTCACAGTATTCTTATCACTGGCCCTGGTAGGCATGAACACGGCCTGCACCAGCAACCCATGTGACCCACACTGCCCGAGGATTTACCGGCAGGCTCCAAATGTGACGTGTCCTGAAAGGGGAACCATTTTTAAGCTGCAGCCTATGCCCAGAAGAACGCGCAGCGCAACGAGAAACAAAGAAGTGGAGAACAATGCTGCACCTTCTTACCTAACAACACTGCAGCTGACGGCAGTCTGACCAGAGCCCTGGAAAGACTGAAGACCCTGAATGAGAGAATGAAAGAACATTCTGGAGTGGACACTTCAATGTGGGACAGCTGGATGGACATGTTTGGAAAGTACCGCAGCCTAGTGTCATCAATCCTAGTGTCAATAGCTGTTTTTGCAGCCATATTGACCCTATGTGGCTGTTGTTGTATTCCCTGCATAAGATCCATGATCAACAGACTGATAGCCACAGCTATTACACCGGACCCTGTCGGCCAAAAAGAAATTATGACACTGCTGGAGCACGCCGACACTGACTCAAACACCGACGACGAAGATGAAGAAACAACCTGTAACTAAAAGAAAAAAAGACACTCCTGTTAACAATGAAGCAACAGTTAAAAATGCACTGTCAAGAGACTGTATGCTGATAAAAGTTAAAATGTGTAAAACAAATTAACAACAGGAGGGATATGTTAAGAGATTTCCCACTTCTATTCATATGTTATTGAAAGTTTATCTTTAATTTCAGTGTTAATAGTTGTTTACCCATTTATTCTTTCCATTTAATCGTATTTTACTGCTTCACTAGAAGTGAAGCTGAAGTAAAGACAAAAGCATAGTGTTCTCAGATATGATTCACCCAGTATATTTCCTCTGTACCTGGCTCTCTACGAGCCGTTTCACTCCCAGGAAGGGGAGAGCAGGACGTTCTTATCTATACACTCCCAAATACCAAGAGGGGCCCATTCTTCAGAATCACACACACACACTCTGAGATCATACACACACACACACACATACTCTGAAACGCTATAAATAAAGAACTGCCGCATACGCTGGTTGTGAGCCTGAGACAGCAGCGCTCACCCAGCGTGCGCACGTTGTTACCATCTAAACTGTCTTGAGTGTCTTTATTTCGCCTGAAGAATGTCTTGTTTAAATATTTACTCCTTACATGATTCAATGCAGAGACGTCTATTAACACATAGTGTGTGAGAAAGGTGACTGGAAAGGGAAAACTCAATGCATCATGGGAATCCCCGGCAGCCTACGTCTATTTCAGCATAGCTAAGGGAGGATTCAGGGTCCCCTGGTCCAGCCCTAACTATATGCTTTAGCAAAAAGGAAAGTTTTAAGCCTAATCTTGAAAGTAGAGGTAGTGTCTGTCTCCCGAATCCAAACTAGAAGCTGGTTCCACAGAAGAGGAGCCTGAAAACTGAAGGCTCTGCCTCCCATTCTACTTTTAAATACTCTAGGAACAACAAGTAAGCCAGCAGTGCGAGAGCGAAGTGCTCTAATAGGGTGATATGGTACTACCAGGTCATTAAGATAAGATGGGGCCTGATTATTTAAGACCTTGTATGTGAGGAGCAGGATTTTGAATTCAATTCTGGATTTAACAGGAAGCCAATGAAGGGAAGCCAAAACAGGAGAAATATGCTCTCTCTTTCTAGTCCCACCATAGACCCTGTATCAACCAAACAAGGTACTTTTATGCCGCCCATGTCCACATCTATATGCGGACAGGATGAAATTAATTTGGAGACTGCCTCTGGACCATTAGAAACAACCCTTGAGCCAACAGATACCCCACCCGAACTGTGGCTCGGCAGTACGGAGGGTGCTAGTTTTCCGAAGCCGTATTTAAAGGAGAGTGCCTGCGATTATGCAGAGGGGCCTCCCATCAGTGGCCTAACAAAAACCCAAACTACAAATCAAAACAACAGAAAAACAAACATACAACCTAAATAAAACTTTAAAATATGGAGCGCCATATTGCTCCAACTTGCTGTCTGCCGACTATAAGTTAATCATCCAGTCAATGTGCACACCAGCCGACTCCTGTAGCCGACATGCATATGGCCGCTGTCCACGCCGACGTCCACTTCAAAAGGCTGGCAGCAGCAGGAAAAGAAACCTTGCAACAGGAACAGACGGTAAAAGCAAAGCAGCAGCACTTCAGTTAGCGTAGCGTTCTGGAAAACTAAGGCCCACACTTCCGAGTAAACAGCGTCATGAATCATGAGCAGAGTGGCTCATAGGAGGCTTCTACAGCTACGACCAGCCTCGAGGCTTCAGAAGGGTAACTCGCAAATGATCTCTGCAACACCAAGGGAAGTCAGGTGACCAAAAAGGAGATCACAGGTAGCGATCCAGGAATGCTCAAATGGCCACTATTTATACTAGCGCCCCCCTAATACTCCAGGCCGAAAGTGGGTTGAACCGAGAAATAACATTCATCCTGCCACACTTCTTATGAAGGTGGTGTACTGAAAATGACGATTTTATGAGGTGGATAAACTACAACATAATCCACAATTAATAACAGAATCACCGACCAGTAATACGCCTTGATGCATGCTCAATCATCCAGGTAAGTAAATCCCAGTGTTGGGAAGGTTACTTTTAAAATGTATTCCATTACAGAATACTGAATACATGCCCCAAAATGTATTCTGTAACGTATTCCGTTACGTTACTCAATGAGAGTAATGTATTCTGAATACTTTGGATTACTTAATATATTATCATGCTGTTTACAACTACGTGAATGTACTATTGCTGTGATTTATTACTGTTACTGAAGGTCCGCGGCTCCGAACAGTAGTAAAGGGACCTCGGGCTAATACGGTGGGTTCCGTGTCGGGCTGGTAGCCGGAAACTAGCTTTACTTTGTTGTCTGGGTCAACTTTGCTTGCCAGAGACAGAGAGAGGCGTTGAAAGGCTGCTCCAACGGAACTTATTTTTTCCGGAGGAAAACACGAACACTGTACAGTTGAGTCTTAATAGCTTACTTACAAATGGGCTCGTCAGGCACTCTTCTTGGCTGCAGTGGTTATTATTATATTTACATGCTTCCAGCTCCCGTTTTTGCTCCGTGACAGCTCGGACTTTTCCTTTCTCTCCCTCCCTCGCTCACAGACACATAACGTGTATGGCAGTCCATTCTCCCTGCAGCACGGACTACACTGCCCATGAGGCTACATTCTTTAGGGCCATGCCTGTAGCATTCTGCCTATTAGCTTAGCACAACAACAACAACAAAAAAGCGCTCTCTCACCCAGGAAACACGCAGAGAGAGAGCGCGTCACCCTGTAACCATGGCAACGTAACGCTGCCGCCTGGAACAACAGAACGTAGCTGTCAAACAAACCCAAACAGTCCTGACCCGCGATAATATGAAACAGGAAAGTACCGCCGTGTAATCCATTTATTTCAACAAAGTAACTGTATTCTGAATACCACCTTTTTAAACGGTAACTGTAACGGAATACAGTTACTCATATTTTGTATTCTACATACGTAACGGCGGTACATGTGGACTTTGTGGTCTGGTGCCAGCTGAACTACCTCCAGATCAACGCCAGTAAAACCAAGGAGCTGGTGGTAGACTTCCGCAGGCACAAGCATCCTCCACTGCAACCACTGAACATCCAAGGTATGGACATCGAGGCTGTGGACAGCTACAGGTACCTTGGTGTTCATCTGAACAACAAACTGGACTGGACTCATAACTCAGACGCCCTCTACAGGAAAGGGCAGAGCAGGCTGTACCTGCTTCGGAGACTCAGGTCGTTTGGAGTGGAGGGCCCACTCCTGAAGACCTTCTATGACTCTGTGGTGGCCTCAGCCATCTTTTATGGTGTGGTCTGCTGGGGCGGCAGCATCTCTGCTGGGGACAGGAAGAGACTGAACAGGCTGATCCGAAGGGCCAGCTCTGTTCTAGGATGCCCTCTGGACCCAGTGGAGGTGGTGAGTGACAGGAGAATGGTGGCTAAGCTGTCATCCCTGTTGGACAACATCTCCCACCCCATGCATGAGACTGTGACAGCACTGAGCAGCTCCTTCAGTGGGAGACTGCGGCACCCACGGTGTGGGACGGAGAGATTTCGCAGGTCTTTCCTCCCCACTGCTGTCAGACTCTACAATAAAGACTTTTGCAGCTGATCAAACACACAAACCCACACATGTGCAATAAGACTGCTATACGTGCAATTCTTCTTCTGACGAAGTTGTGTTTTTGTATTTTCCTACTCAGTTGTATATAGTATTTGTATTTCTATTTTATTCTATTGTATATATTATTCTATTCTATTTTATTCTATTGTATATAGTATTTTATTTTATTGTATTTTATTGCATTCCAGTGTTTTCTAATTTCTGCTACATAACTTTGCACTTTTGCTGTAACAAAACAAATTTCCCACCTGTGGGACTAATAAAGGCCATCTTATCTTATCTTATCTTATGTATTCCGTTACTCCCCAACACTGGTAAATCCCCCAAATTTGATAGTGTTCATCAGGGGCGATTTTAGCCCATTTTTGGGGGTGCTTCAGCATCCCCAAACTGAATCAAAGCACCCCCAAAGATTTCTTACTTTTTTTTGACAATATTTGCTGTTTGTGTGACACACTACTAAAAATATAAAAAGCATACAGTACTTGGTTGAGACGGAACATTTTAACAACAAAAGTATAGATAACCCCTCCCCCCTCCCAAAATGGTTTGTTCCAGCTCGCCCCCACTCTGGCTCTAGGGTCGTTGCTGCCAGAGCGATGGTGGCTGAGACGCAGCGGAGCGGAGGTGGAGTGCCTGGATTAAAACAGGACATATTAGCAGCATTTAACCTTCAGTTACTCTTTATGTAGTTAGATAGGAGTCATGTTTCTTTTTAGCTGAAAAACATTACACCAGATAACCTGCAGTGTTGAAAACGTGTTTTCCAATGATGTTTGCTACCCTACAATCCGTCCTACTCTGTAGTAAATTCAGCGACATTTGACCGTCCTGTTGCTCCCACTGAAATGTATACAGCCTATTTAAAATCTAAAACTTAAAATTGTCCGTAGCCTGCTATTGTTACCGCTGTCTTGTTTGAAATGGATACTAACTAGCTAACTGACTGAATGCCCATTAACCTTATAACTCTTGTTGTGTGTGTGTGTGTGTGTGTGTGTGTGTGTCTTTGTGTAGAGAGAGACAGCCAGGTTCATAATGGATATAAGGAAGTTTTTTCAAAAACAGGAGCCACATTCAGGTAAAAGTGTAAGAACAAATGATCCATCAATAAAGAATAATGTTGGATCAGTGTTTCAATATTTTATATCTTTTATTAGATGTTCATGTGGTTTGGTTATTTGCCTTTTGGTTGAAAGTACACTGAGAGAGGACTTTTCGTTAGTGATCTTAATAAAAAAATTTTTTCATATTAATGTAATTTTTTCATCTAATTGAATACAATCTATTTGTGTATGATTGTCAGTCCAAAGAAGGAGAGAGGAAAGAGGGGAACGTGAGGAGAAAGTACAAGGTCAGGAAGAACCAGGTAAGAAAACAGACAGGGAACAGTGACAGGCAAAACAGAAACTATTAAACTGACGAAGAGAAAAAACCTGATTTTACTCACACAATCAGGAAGTTGTGCTCTCCCTATATTAAAGCTGCTATACAGAATCTGCAAAACAAACTGGGTTGAAACATTTCTGACCCTCTTTAACAACATTCCAACATAACATTATCATTGATTGGGGAGATTAAAATTAATGATATATTTTTACTGTGGTTCAGCCACAACTCTACTAAAACCTCAGCCAGTAATAGGTAGGCCAACTTTTGGACCGTCCAGTTGTCTGTATGACTGCCGCATACAGACTTATGCAGCAGAGAAACACTTATCAGTGTTTCTCAAACTTTTTACAGTGTGTACCACCTGAGAAAAATGTCAAGCTCTCCCAAGTACCACTATGAAAGCATGGAACTCATAAATCTTACAACACAAAATTAGTATTATTAAATTAGTTAAATTAGTATCTGCAGTAAAGATTTTTTCATACATTGTATACATTCTACCACAGGCAACGTTGCCTCCATTTTTATAGTTTTTTATTAATATTTTGTAATAATTTATTCTGTTTTGGGAGTGTTTTTTATGTATCTGTATTATATTATACATACACATTAAAAGTGAATCTCTGTCCAAAACATGCACTCAGTTTACTTCTTACTCACTATGACCATCATTTAAATAACCTTTATCAGATTTGATGGTTTTGTTACAGACTTCTCAAAAAAGTGTTTTGCTTTTCTTTCACAAATGTGGGGATTAAATTGTGTTAAAATGTACAAAACAGTGATGTCATGTTTTGTGACGAGGACCCAGGCAGAGAGAAACTTGATGAATTTAAGAATCTTATGATTTAATAAAGAAATTTGCAGACTTGCACAGAGATGGTAAAATTATGATGACTGATAGCAGAGATGAAGACAACAGACGATGAGGACAGGGAGGAACAGGGGTTTAAATGCACCAAGGAGACAGTCAGAGGGAACTTGGAACAACTGGAGACATTTAAGGATGCATGGACTGTCAGAGACAGGGAAGAAGTCTCATCGTGACATGTAAAGTTTATCTTGCCTGGCTGGGCAGCTCTGGGTGCTCAGCACCCCCAAAGCTCTGATCCTAGAATCGCCCTGGTGTTCATCTGGACGTTTTCAGTGAGAGAAACGTTTCGTCAACTTGGATGAGTGACGAAACCTTTCTCCCGCTGAAAACGTCCAGATGAACAGAATGAACTTTCATGGACCAACCAGTAATGTGTCTTTAAATTGGCACCGTTCTAGTGGCAGCCTATTGTAGCAGCTCCCTGTAGCAGCATAGTGGGAATAGGCACCGATCGGTTTTCTATCGCCCATTTTCTGGGAGTAAGTGTGCCCTCCGTTTTCGAGGTGCGCCTGCTGATTGCGGCACAGGGAGGAGAGGGCGGGGCGGCGGGGGAGTCTCTGGCTGGCTGGAGCAGCATCTAATAACCAACCAAAATAAGACGAAATAAAAACAAGCTAACAAACACGAAAACATCAGCCATTATGATACAGACTTTTAATTTGCACCGATGTTTTTTCGAAATTCGCGAAAAGTGAGCGCGGGAGCCCTCGGTGCGCCTGCTTGCTGCTGAAGTCAAAGTAAACTTTATTGTCATCTCCGCTACATACAGTAGAGAGAGGAGACGACGAGGCTCCAGTTACAACAGTGCAAAAAAACAAACAATAAATATAAGAAGAGTAAGAAAATAAACATACACTTTAGGACTCGGGTTAAAGGGATCAATAACAATTTAAAATTTACAGTTTGATGATTTAAAGTCTCACACACAACCCGTCGAAAGGGGCTTCGAAATAGAGCACATTTCATTCATAATGTTGAAAATCCAAATCCATTATGTATTCATGATTTGAATCCTGGGTTGTGCAAAAGCCCAGAAATACACCGTAGACAAAGTGAATCTGTGAACTAAGGTGTAGGTCTATTAGGTTATGTTGTGGTGATCCTCGAGTTGGGGATATTTGTGTTCATACTGGAGTGCAAAATTAAAACTAATGGACAAGAAAAGTTCAAAGCCATCAGGTGCTCAGTTTAGAAAAAATAGAAAAGAGGAGGAGAAATGAGCAAAAGATACAGGTAAGCAGATGTGTCATTGGATAATGGCAGGTCATCCTGAAACAATCAGAATCAGAATACTTTATTAATCCCTAAGGAAATAATGTGGGTTACAATTGCTCCAAGAAGAAATGGTAAAAATAGTAACTAAACTCCAAACAATACATCATGTTACAGATTTTAATATTAATTAGTCAGTGTCAATTCTTGATTTGTCCTGTTCTCATTGGATGACAAATTATGATGGCTGTTTGGTAGCTGTTTGGATACAATGCATACTCTTTCGGGCTTCATTTGTGTGTGTGTGTTTCTCTGGTGAAATTCAGTATGGTTCCGACAACAGTTTTATGTTAATGTACAATCCTTAATATGTTTTATGTGCGTGCGTGTGTATGTGATGCCAAATTGCAAAAAGCGTAGCCATATCTCTAAAAAAAACCTCTTCAACGTTGCTCTACTTCAGTTCAGCAGCATCAGGTAATGTTCATATGTCAATTCGTGGTTTTCTTCCTTTTGTGATTTACTGGAGAATATTTTCAGGGGGTTATCTGCTAAAAAAGCCAGGACTTTTTTACAGAGACCTAAATATAGCACAGGGGGTAAAACGTCGCACCAAAAAAACGGGATGACCAAAATATTGCACAGAACAAGGAAAGACTAAGATATTGCACATGGGATGGCAGCAACATAGTCAATGAACAGCAGCAAGAGAGTTATTGTATGGAAGAAGTCTGTTCACGTTCTTAGTTTGCATTAAAAATTCTGACAGCCCACGGGAAGAAGGTGTTTTTTTAGTCTATTGGTTTTGCAACTGATGGAGCACCTGATGGATCTTGACTATAAGATAACAGACCACAAAATAACAATATATACAAGTATCAAATGGTAAATGAATTCAGTCCTAGCCCCTTTGTCACACACTGCTAGAATAATAGACAGGTTTTTTAAAGGGGTTGCACACAAACGCAAAGCAGACGTTGATGCATTACCAAATATGCTTCCAAACCAACTTCCTTCCAAGCTAATGACTAGAAAATAACAACTAACTACTCCTGAAATGTTGGAGGTTTTAGCTCTTCATACATGAAAGTTACAGGAGAATAAAAATAATTATCAGGTAAAATGTGCTTTGTTTGTTGAAATAATCCCGTCCGGTACCTCGTGAGAACAATAAATATATAATTTTCTGTTGTAACCCTCAAACTGAATGGTAATGTAATCCACTCATTTTTTGCTTTATCACAAAACTCAAACATCACTACTTCCAAGTCTAATCGTCTGTAATGGAGGCAGAGTAAACTGGATCCGCAGTCCGTGCCCAGCGAATGCTCACAGTACAGGGGGAACAAATTTAGTTGGTGATACCTACCTTGGCACAACACTGATCCTGCGACAATTTGTTACCCCGGTGCAAATCATGAACAAACAGTATCCCACAGTTGTTTATGTTTTTAAACCCATTTTGCACAGAGACATTTTTGAAAAATGCATTGATAGCAGTGTTGAATATTCTTACACAGTAAAAAATAAATAAATAAATAAATAAAAGGGGGAAAAAACAACTACATGTAAAATAATTGTTTTTATTTTTTCTCTGTAGGTTTTGTTGTTCCATAACTGCAGGGAACAACATGACTCCATAATAGAGATGGCACGATACCACTTTTTTATGTCCGATACCGATATCATAAATTTGGATATCTGCCGATACCGATATGAATCCGATATAGTGTGTTTTTCAATCAATAAAACTTTTTTTTTAATATCTTGCTGAATTTTGTATAAGTTCAAACTCAAGTTAAAAAAACCAAAACACTAAAGCTATTCTGTTATACCTGTGTGCAAAAAATACACTGCACCCAAAATATTTCATAGTTCAGCAACACTGATCAATCTAATACACTTAAACCTACTCCATCCTCCCTATTCTTGTATTTTAAAGAGTAAGCAACCAAACTAATAGGGTTGAAAACTCCCAGCAAAAAAAATAATAATAAAAAAATAGGGAACCACCCACCCTCCACCTCATGATGCTTAATTGACGTAATCAACTTTAATTTGATGCAGTGTGAAAACAAAATGCACAGAAATCAATTATTTTTCAAGAATAATTAAATAGATTCAACATCTTTCTTCTACAGAATAGCAGACTGCACAGATTGTACATTCCCAAAGGAAAAAGTACTATAGCTTACTAGGGTATATTAGACTTAATACTTCTATACATTTTACATCAGATTAAAACTTTGGGTGTAAGATTCAGATAATTATTTATTAAAAGCTAGACATTTTAAATGAGAATAAGAAAGAAAAGTATGTCTTTGTGCCCCCTTTTCCCTGTTAATGCCCTATCGGCCCCCCTGGCTAAACTTTGCTAGATCTGCCCCTGCACAGTTACCAGCCATCAGCTACGTAGAAAAGGATCCTGGTGTAGAAAGTAATATTAAATAAATTCTAACAACAGCTTATCAAGCTTCAACGTGCTGCTGTTGTTTATCCGCTGGTCTCCTCTTTATAGCACAAAGTGGGCGATAAACAAACAAGAAAGACGGGACTCGCGACAGAAAAGCCGATCAGCTGATCGTTGATCAGTTTCATGTTTTAAGTAATAACAGGAGAGGGAGGGGGAGTGAATGAGAGAAGTAGATGCAACTGCGCAGCAAAGACAGAATAACTTCAGCTTTGTGTCTATTTTTTAATTCTAGCTGGAGTACGGGGACAAATCACTTCCCTTTCACCTCAATATGGAACTCCGAAGGCTAGTTCAGCTGTGGCTCAATATATCAGTTGTTAAGCTTAACGTGGAAATACTATGCAAACATTCTTGGATGAACTTACACACTTGCTTTACTTCTCTGGGATAGTTTTCGCCAAGATGAAATGCCTTAGGAAGCATGTAGCGAGGCTCCAAATGCTCCAACAGTCCGCCGACAGGTCTGGCAGACAACAGCCGCTCTATCACGTGACACATACTGCTCCGACGCGCCGAGCTGGCTTAGGCCAAGTAGCGCGTTTTGTGAGGTGATTTTGTGATATTTCGGATCGGATTACATTTTTTATTTCTCTCCGATATCCGATCCAGTAATTTAGGTCAGTATCGGACCGATACCGATACGTAATATCGGATCGGTCCATCTCTACTCCATAACATAACATTTATTTTCTCCATCTCACTGTATGTGTGCGGATTTTCTATGGGAAGAAAAGAGGCAGAAGCCCATGAACACAGCTGCCCTGGGCAGACTGACAGACGTGAGGCTGCCATATCACGCCATCGGCCCCTCTGGCCAACACCAGTAGGCGCTAGGGTAAAGTGTCTTGCCCAAGGACAGAACGACCAGGACAGAGAGAGCTAAGGATCCAACTGGCAACCTTCTGGTTACAGATGAGCTCCCAACCCCCTGGACCACAGTCACCCCAAATCTGCAATAACTGAGGAGGAAGTGAAAAGAAGGCAGGAGGTCACGCCACTGACACTCACAGAAGACCTACTAAGCTGGTGGAAATCCCATGAGCAAGTCTATCCTTTCCTGGCCACACTGGCAAAAAGAAAGAGTCTTCTCAACCGCTGGAGACATTGTCACAGCAAAATGGACACTCTTACCTCAGAGCATGTTGATCGGCTCCTTTTTCTGAGCAAGAATGCTGACATTGCTTCACTATCCAAATTTGTTTAACTTTTTTAGGGCAGGAACAAACAGGGCAGTTTACTTATTTTAAGACAAATTTTATTTTATTCCAATTTAAAACATTTTTTATTTAATGTAAAACTATATTGTTTTAATTTTACAGTAATTTGCTTTCAAATTCTTTTGTTGCTGAAGGGGCTGCATAGTTTTTACAAATTTAATGGTTCGGAATAGCTATAATTGTACCGTTGTCCCCAGATGGTTGCATTCAGTTACGTTGGACTAGACTGTGATACAAACCAGTGGCGGCTGGCCCATAGGGGGCGCTCGGGCTCCGCCCCCCCAAATGTGGAGGAGTAAAAATATATATTTTTAAAAAATTCATCAATGATAGTTTTACTATGTGTGTGCCCATATACAGCCAGGCGTATTTTAACATTTTCACCAGCTGACTCATTAAAGTTCAACCAACAAACGGTGTTTTTCTTCTTCTGGGGCGCTCGTCAAAGCGCCCTTGATATGCAGCGAAATAGCCTATCATTAAATGGTTGCCAGGGGAAAATAATAAATATTTGACCTATCAGCGTCGCTGAATTAAATGGTTTGGGGGCGCTTAAAATTGCGCCCCTGCAGAAAACGCGCAAAGATTTGCTGTTCTAGAATTTTACCTCAGTCAGTAGCCTAAGTGAGCTATAAGGTCAGAGAGAGACGATGGCAGCGGTATTGTTAACGGTTGAGGCACAGCCTCCCCCAAATTCGGTTAGATCGCTTCTAACCTACCCTTTTGCCAGAAGGACAATGGCAGAAAAACTGCAAGTTAAAGAGTTGCGACCTGACAAGCCCGAAATTCAACTAACCCAGGCAACGAAGGAGAAGTCAAAAGCATACAACAGGACTTTTTGTCGGAGTTGGTTCCAGCGCAAGTCGTGGCTGACAGGCTGTGGAACAGCTAATGCACTTTTTTGTTTCCCGTGCATACTGTTCAAAAGTGACAAGTGTGATTTGACGTGGACACAATCTGGACAAACCGACTTAAAGCACCTCTCCGAACGAATCAAGAAACATGAAAGCTCACGAGTTCATATGGACAACAGTGTAAAGCTAGCTGTGCTAGGGAAAACTAGCATAGCGGCGCAGCTAGATGATGGACATCGGATTGCTTTAAGAAGGCACAACGAAGAGGTAGATAAAAACCGTCATATTTTATCTAAAATCATCGATTGTATTAAGTTTTGTGGTGCTTTTGAGCTAGCAATGCGGGGACATGATGAAAGTGATTCCTCAGACAATCCATTAACATGAGACATGTGCCAAAGTCTTACCACTGAATCTAACTCTTACCAATTATATATTATTGGATAGGTGTGCGACACCATTATGAGCCATGCCAAGGAGAGGTTTTCTTTCACCAAGCACCTTGTCAGCGCCACTCTGTTGCAAGGAGACTTGTTCCAACAACACAGCAAAAATTTTCCAGATGCAGCACTACAAACCACAGTGGAAGCCTATCCCTCATTGGACAAAGCCAGACTTAAAACAGAACTGTCCCTGATCTACGACAACGAGGAGTTTCAGAGTTGTAGTGGTGCGCTGGCGCTCTATCAGGTTCTGATGGAAAACAACCTTCAAGACACATTCACCGAAACTGTAAGTCTTCTTAACATCCTCATCACCACACCAATGACAACATCAGAATCGGAGAGGTGTTTCTCTACTTTAAAGAGGATAAAAACTTTCCTGAGAAACAATATGGCTCAGGATCGGCTCAACGCTCTGGCTATGCTGTCCATAGAGAAAAAACTCACACAAGAACTTCCTGATTTCAACACCAGGGTCATCGAGAAATTTGCCACTCAGAAAGACAGACGAGCAAAGTTCTTGTACAAATAAGAACCCTTAACCATATTTACTCTCTTTCTCCATCCCTCTCTCTTTCTCTCTTTAGCCCACCCCCCCAATCAGTTTACAGTTGTTGTTTTCAATAGTTATTTTTCATTCATTCAAAAAAAAAAAAAAAATCTGTTCATGTTCATTTTTACAAATCTATACAAATGGCCAGAATATGGTTGTTCATTTTAAATTTAAATTAAAATTGTGTTGTTTGATGTACTCATTAAATGGGTCATTTTAGTCGATATCATAAAAATTGCCCCCCCTGAGATTTTTTTCAGGAGCCGCCACTGATACAAACATTTCAGTTTGTATGCAATAAAACTGACGGAAATTAGAGAAACACTGAGTATTTGACTTTGTTTTTATTAGATAAAATGATTAGGAAAAAATGTGACAAATCACAATATATTGTATCGCAATACTCAGAATATCACAAAATATCAAAAATTGCAATAATATTGTATCGTAAGTTAAGTATTGTGATAATATTGTATCATGAGGTGTCTGGTGATTCCCACTTCTAGTGGCTAGTGGTGTTAACGGTTAACCCCCACCCCCAGAAATTAAAAGAGGTTGAGTTTACAATATTCATGCTCATGTCTATTATTTGATTTTGTCCCCCACTAAAGCCCTCTTCATATAAAAAAAATTTGTGCATCAGGGCAAATTTTCCTTTCTGATTAATCCTGATTGTTATATAATCAATATTATCAATGTTATCTAATCAATGTTATCTTGTTTCAGGAAACACGTCATCTATAATACCTACCCTACCATTATCCAATGACACATTTGATTACCTGCATGTTTTGCTCGTTTCCTCTCCTGTCCTTTTCTTTTTTTTTTCCTATACTGAGCATCTGATAACACTCAACCCAAGAATCACCACAACATAACCTAATAGACCTTGACCATTTTACAGGGTTTTATTTTCTTTCTGGAATTTCGCACAAGCAACGAAAAATAATTAATGCACACTGGGCGGGGATTGACAACATTATGATTGAAATGTTCTTTGTTTGGATGCTTCCCGCCCCCTTTCCCTTTTGACAGGTTGTGTTTGAGACTTCAGCGCAGCAGCAGCAAGCAGGGGCACTGAGGGCCCTTGCGTTCACTTTTCGCGTATATGTGTGTAATTGTAATGTAGTTGAATTTAGAAAACACAAATGGTGCATGTCATAATGTCTGGTGTTTTGTGTTTGTTGGTTTGTTTTTATTTCTGTGAAGGTTCTCAGTCATCCAGGTCATCGTAGTCTAAGGAGCTTGGAAAGAAAAGCGTCTGGACTTCTTTAAGTTGCTTGAAAATGTTTCACCTCTCATCCGACAAGCTTCTTCAGTTCTAAGGGTCAAATAGTGGAGAGTACCAGATTTAAACCTAGTGGAAGTTTCCCCCCAAAGAGGGACAAAGGACCCCCTGATGATCATCTATCTAATCACATGAGCCAAGGTGTGAAAGCGGGTGTGGGTCACAATCAGCCAGGGTTTCAGGTGAGCTCATTGTGAAACCTGGACCCACCCTATCATGTGATTTCCTGAGGTCAGATGGCCCAGGTTGTGAGTGGGCGTTAAGGCATTTGGGAAGGGATCTCAAAACTGGATTATAGATGGCACACAGTTGGTGTCGTAAACCACCGCCTCTGTTCAAAGATGATCGCTCACAGTGGACGTAAATGGCTTCTTTCACTCCTCTTTCAAACCATCTGTCCTCTCTGTCCAAAATGTGAATATTGGCATCTTCGAAAGAGTGACCTTTGTCCTCTAGATGCAGATGAACTGCTGAGGTGGCTCTTCTATGTTGTGCCATGCGCTTGTGAAGTGGCTGTTTGGTCTCTCCAATGTAGAGGTCTGGGCATTCCTCGCTGCACTGCACAGCATACACCACATTGTTAAGTTTGTGCTTTGGAGTTTTGTCTTTGGGATGAACCAGTTTCTGTCTGAGTGTGTTGCTGGATCTGAAATGCACTGGGATGTCTATGGGCTCAAAATGTGGTCATAAATATTTTGTACTTAAATCAGGATTTGTATGTGTAAAAAAGAATTTGTGCGTGCGTAAAAAAGATTTGTATGTGTAAAAAGAATTTGTGCGTGTGTAAAAAAGATTTGTATGTGTAAAAAGAATTTGTGCGTGCGTAAAAAAGATTTGTATATGTAAAAAGAATTTGTGCGTGCGTAAAAAAGATTTGTATGTGTAAAAAAGATTTGTGTGTGGACTTAGCCAAAACCCCCCCTGCAAGTTACAAGTACGAATTTTGACCCTATTTTTCTTCCTGTCATCTGATTCGTCAATGTCATGTCAATCACAAATGTAACAATCCAATCAGAGAACAGATGGGTTTGGCTGTCGGAGGGGCACTTTTTTGAACTGCAGGTCCTTGAAGGGTAATACAGTTTGAAGCTGGAGGATCTCTATATAAATATCCGATAGCAGCTAGGTCCCCTTACTTTCAGCAGCTGTTGAAAGGATAAAGTTGTGGTATGTCAGTGGTTAGAAATACCATTATTACTTTAGGATTAGTTTAACACAAAGTCAGGGCTGACCCGGGACCATTGCTGTGAGTCACAGTGCGCAGCATAAAGGTCCTTTCACATCGGACGCAGGATGTGCTGCTAATGCTAACTGCTAACTAAAAGCAAAGGATCCAGAATTTGTTGCGCTGCCTGCTGAGCTCTGTGGGTTTTTGCAGCAGCTCTACCTGTACTAGATGCACCTGCTCCTTGTCGTTTCTATCTCTGACTTTATGTCCTCTACAACAGTTTCTGTTTTTTTTGCTAGTTCGTCAAATGTTCAATAAAAACATGTATGCTAATTCATAACGAAGAAAGCTTTGTAATGAAGACTGTCATTTCCAAAACACTGCCCCCCCCGCGGTCCGCAGCGCTGTTGAAAAGGCTGTGGAAGTCCCTGTATAAAGCACGTAGACCTGTGACACAAACAGACTGTTTTCCTTGTGATGAAGGAAAACGCTCGGTTGGCATGTAAAAGGGCATTTATTCCCTTCAAGGACCTGCAGTTCAAAAAAGTGCCCCTCCGACAGCCAAACCCATCTGTTCTCTGATTGGATTGTTACATTTGTGATTGACATGACATTGACCAATCAGATGACAGGAAGAAAAATAGGGTCAAAATTCGTACTTGTAACTTGCAGGGTTTTTTTTGGCTAAGTCCACACACAAATCTTTTTTACACATACAAATCTTTTTTACGCACGCACAAATCTTTTTTACACACGCACAAATTCTTTTTACACATACAAATCTTTTTTACACACGTACAAATTCTTTTTACACATACAAATCTTTTTTACACACGCACAAATTCTTTTTTACACATACAAATCTTTTTTACACACACACAAATCTTTTTTACACATACAAATCTTTTTTACGCACACACAAATTCTTTTTACACATACAAATCCTGATTTACAAGTACAAAATATTTATGACCACATTTTGAGCCCATAGATGTCGTGCTTGGAGAAAACTCAGCTGAGTTTCTGAGATACCTACATAGGGGATGACAATGTTGTTGCATCTGTCTTTCTTATCCTCCCTCGCTGGTGTCTGGTCTTCTTTTCTGTGCATCTTTGCTGACTTTATAAACGCCCAATTAGGATAACCGCATGTTTTAACCCTTTAAGACCTACCATAGAACCAAGTCCGCCAGAGCTTATATTATATTTTTACATGTTGTAGTGCCATTGTTGGGAGCATTTCAAGTTGATATACATCAATACAACCATTATAGCCCAAATTTTAATATATGTATGCATTAAGTGCATAGTAATTACATAAATTGCAAAAAAGTGCAATAAACTACAAGAAAATTGAAAATCGTTTTTGGTTTTTTTTAACATATATTTCTAGTTAGAGAAATTTAAGAGGCTTATCCCTCAAAACTGTAAATACAAAAAGGTTGCACAAACTAGTATCCCACCACAGGAAATTTATTTTAAGTGTCTTCATAGTTTTATTTTTGAAATGCACCAATTTTCATATACTGCAGGAAAAATGAAAATAAATATTACAATGCAAATTTGCAAAAAAGCAGCGTATGCATCAAAATAAACTATTTCCAGCAGTGCAATATGAGTCCTAAGAAAGTCATAAAGTCAAACATAACTTCTAAAAACACAAGTATAGGCTCATAAGGCCCTGATGGTAAAAAACTACATTTCCGATGAGGTGACGCGACACTACAATTCCCAGGAGGCTGCGGGGCAGTTGGGGGCTGGCTCCTCATTGGAGCACATTATGTTTTTGTTGCTGCAAGTGCTTTTTATGCAGTTTTTGCAAACCTATATGTGGAAGGAAACTGTGACCTAGGACAAGCTGATGGCACAAGATGTAAGTACAATTCCTCCGGTTTCATATGCAAATAAAATTATTGCACTAGCTTACGTGGTTGCAGTGCTACCGGGATTTAAAAATAGTTACGCAAAATGGAGCGTGTCCGCTCCGACCGGCTTTAAAGGGTTAAGTGCTTCCTTTACGTGTGTTCCTTCTTTTCCCTTCACGTTTGGATGGAACATCTTCTGACCGGTGGTGTAAGGTCCTAATTACTCCAAGTATGTGTTCCAGAGGGTGATGGGAGTCAAAGAGGAGGTACTGGTCTGTGTGTGTGGGCTTCCGGTAAACTTCAATGTTAAGGTTGCAATTCTCTTCAATGTGCACAGCAGAGGTGGGTTGAGTATCCAAAAATTGTACTCAAGTAAGAGTATCATTACTTTAAAATATTATTACTCAAGTAAGAGTGAAAAGTAGTTGTCAAAAAAGTTACTCAAGTAAGAGTAAAAAAGTACTTGGTGAAAAGGCTACTCAAGTACTGAGTAAGTAGCGAGTAACTGTTTGAAATGTCTGATTTATTTTATAAATAAATGCTATCAGACAAACAAAAATAAATAAATATACAAATTTTTGTATTTTCAAAAGGAATATATGTAAAAAGATCCACAAAATAAGGCACAACAATTCTAATTTCAAAATTTCAGTTTTTCACAATGTAAAGCTTTTTCAAGCAAAACTCACAGTAACTATATTCGCATTTACAGCAGCCTCAGAGAAAACATTAGAACGAGGCAACTTCAACATAACAGACTACAGCTGATGCGCCAGAATGCCATACTAGGGGTGGTTCTTTTAAATACAAGGAGGGATTAAGTAAATCAGAAACAAATGACACAGAGATGCAACAGGTATAATCAGGAAAAGTTTATTCCCAATGCGGACAGCAGGAATAAAAAAAAAACAAAAAAACACACACACACACACACACACACACACACACACACACACACACACACACACAACACATCTACGACATTCTAACAAAACTATAAAATGTTCTTTGTATACTAAAATACCCTGAAGTATAGACAGTGGATTAACACAATGTAGTATGTAAAAATGTAAAAACTACACTCACAAATAAACACTGAAATCAGAGTAAAACTAATTATAAAAGACAAATACAAATTTCCACTATGTGGATGTACATATGTGTATGGCTCACTTTACCATAAATTGTTTCTTCAGTCAGTGAAATGGTGGTTCAGCTTCAGCAGCAGTTGGCTCTCAAGGTTCTTGCTGTGAAGCTGTGACCATTTGGCAGTGAACAGGAGTCCTGCATGACTAAAAAGTCTCTCACAGGCTGCAGATGCAGGAAGAGCTGTATTGACTTTGATCGACAGCTTCTTGATCTGAGGAAAGCCATGCAATACATCCATACCTCCAGTGAATGGACATGAAACGTACCTCTCCAGTTCCTCTGCTACTGGCTTTCCTGACCCCATGGATCCATCATCTTTGTCGGTTAGGCTGCTGTTTGTGCTGGCCTCACCCAGCTCTGTGTCTGGGTGATGTCTGATGAAGTGGAGACCTGTGGAAAGATGTAATGTTTTCAAAAGAATTAGGTGTGGTCATTATAGTGCTGTATACCCTGCCAAGCTGCAGATGTTTGTTTGGAGCTAGCCTCCAAAAGCTGGGCATACACTGTGCGATTTTTGGCCCATTTTGAGCCGATTGTTCAGTCGCGCAACCGTTTTGGGGATCGGCCCGCGTTTTGCCTTAATCGTGTGTGCATCGTGTAGTATACATGGGGTAACGAAAAGCAGTTAACACCTCACGACCAGCTCCCAATCATCAATCGTATGGTCGCATGATAATCAAACCAGTTTGAAATCCTGTCGCCTCTCACACTGCGCACGCCCAAACACAGAAATCAAAGAGAAAAGGTGGAGCAGCACGGCAGTGCAGCGAGTGATCTGGACACAAGAGATGGAGGCACAACTTGTAGGATGAGGCAAGCTCATCCGAGTACGTAAGCGTAGAGCTGCCACCCAGGCAAAAGAAAAATAGAAAAATATCACGTTTGAACAATATAATATCATGTTCATACAATATAATATTTATATTGTACGAATGTGATAATTATGTATATTGTAATAATGTGATATTATATTGTTCAAACATGAAAGGTATATTGTACAAACATTAACAGTATATTGTTAGAACAATAAACCTTCATGTTATAACGTGACATAGCTCTATTTTTCTTTTGCCCCGGTGGCAGCTCTACGCTTCCGTATCCGAGGCTTTTCAATGTGCCCTCACAAAATTATCACGACTACAACAACCATGAAAAGAGTTGGATGGACATTGCTGCTCAATCAAAGCTGCCTGGTCAATGTTTTTCATTAGTAATTTAGCAAAGTTGATGGTGTGTGTGTGTCTGTGTGAGTGAAAGACAGAGAGGGAGAGCGAGGGACATATTTTGTATAAGCTTCATGTTATGGACGCACAGTTTGAGCACTCAGGTCGCATCAGAGCATCAGGCCGTATAGTGTGAGACCCTGCATCGTGACCTATGAACTTCTAACCCCTGCGATTTAATTGTACAGTTTGAGCAGCAGCGAAATAACGTGACTGAAAAAACTCGCACAGTGTTTGCCCAGCTTAATGCAGACTGTTTAAACTAAACAAGCTGCTGTTTCACATAATAAACCCTGTCAGCCGCAGTATTGCCTTCTGTTTAACAGTTAAAGCAGTAGAGACGAGCTGTTTGCATGTGCGTGGAACTCTAGCGTCATTAACCAGGCTAGCTGTTAGCTTATAGCTCACGCTAGCTAACCAGCGAGCAGTTAAAAAGACAGCTGAAGCTGCACAAAACACCCACAAACTTATATCACTACAACGTAGCGCCGAAAATATGACTCGCAGCTCGAGCTTGACACAGCTGCTGTAACATAAGACTGACATCCAGCTAACCACAGCTAAAAAGATATTTAGAGAAAACTTACCGTTTCCTCAGGTTACATGAGCTGAGTTGTTTCACGCTGAAAAGTTGGTTTGTTTTGGCTCTCCCTGAAGACACCGACACTGCAGACATAGAGGTTCTTTTGTGCTGCTTTTAAGCGAAACATTCTTTGTATGTGAGGCCAAAGGTGTTCATCCTCTTCAGCTCTAGCGTAGACTCTGCCATCATATTTCTTCTTTCTGTGTGTCGCTACTTTGAAACGCTTGGGCCGCTCTGCCCGCCACGGTTTCAAACTGGTCATGTGACTGTATAGCCACGTCTCATTGGTAAAAAAAGTCACCGGAAACTCCACTGATGTTATCTAATGTGTTAAACTTTTTTTTTTCTTTTTTTAAAGTAACGAGTCGAATTTTGCAAATGTAGCCGAGTAAAAGTACCGTTTCTTCTTCATAAATGTACTCAAGTAAAAGTAAAAAGTATCGTGCAAAAAAGGTACTTAAAAAGTACATTTTTTTCAAAAACTTACTCAAGTAAATGTAACGGAGTAAATATAGCTCGTTACTACCCACCTCTGGTGCACAGCGCAGTCCATGAAGGGCAAACGGTCGTCCTTTGTGTCTTCCATGGTAAACTTGATGTTTTTATCCACGGCGTTAATGTGCACAGTGAAGGATTCCACTTGTGTTTTGACCCAGGTGTTGTCTACATATCTGTACCAGTGGTTGGGTACTCTCCCTTTAAAAGAGCCAAGAGCCTTTCTTTCCACTTCCTCCATGTAAAGGTTGGCTACAATAGGTGACACAGGGGAGCCCATGGCGCAGCCATGTTTTTGTCTGTAGAAACCCTCGTTGTACTTGAAATATGTAGTGGTGAGGCAGAGGTCTAACAGTGTGCAAATCTGATCGGGTGTGAAGTTGGTCCTGTCTTCCAAGGAGCTGTCTTCTTGTAGTCGTTTTCTGACAGTCTCCACTGCCTCCGTGGTGGGTATGCAAGTGAAGAGAGAGACTACATCAAAGGACACCATGATTTCATCTGGATCCAGGGTAAGTTTCTGGACCTTGTCGGTGAAGTCGGTGGAGTTCTTGATGTGATGTGGGGTGGCACATTTGCCACCTTCAGATGGACACCTGCCCACTCCGAAACCTTTTACGGGTGAGTCGGACAAGTGTGCTGGTTTTCTGGCCCAATGTACTCTTGTTTTCCGCGAGCAGCGGCGCTTCCATAATAACGATGGGGCCAAAATAACCTTTTTTGTCCAATTGTTGCGGGACCGGGCTTTAAAGTGGGCTCAGGTGATACTTAACTCGGACCCCGGGATTTCCTATGCTGACTTTCTGTCAAAATTCCGGACTGTGTTCAATAAGGGCTCTGGCACTGAAGCTGCCGCACTTTGTCTGCTAAACTTCAAGCACGGTAAGCAAAGCATGTAAGACCATTCTATAGATTTTTCGATTCTGGCTGAAGAGACAGGCTGGGGACAGGAGGCTCTAAGGAGTGCGCTACTTAACAATGTTCGTGAAGAGGTGAAAGATGAACTCATTATGCACAATCTCCCTGACTCTCCAGGGCTCTAGACTAACTTTTTGCCATAGGCGCACCGGTGCGCCCAACTTTAAAAAGTTAGGCGCACTGGCACAAAAGTTAGGCACACTCAAATTTTTCAACCGCATCGCTTAACACCGCAGTTTTACATGTGCTCTTTTTTGAGGGGGGAATTGCAGTCCATACAGACAATATTCATTTCTAAATTATAAACTAACAATCTTGTGCTTAAATTGCTTTGTCAATATTGTAGAAAATGTTAAACTTAATCATCATCTTGGCCTCCTCTGACGACCTGTTTGCTGTTGCATGCTGCTGAAAGGCAGTGGGGAGAGGGGACACTTGGGCAGTGCATTTTTGTTTACAGTAAGGATCAGCTGTTAGCGCTGCGTCCCGCAGCTGTACTGCCGGCGGACAGACCCGACATTCCCAGCGAGCTGAGGAGGAAAAGACGGGGGTGTTGTGCTGGGAAGGAGCGCCGTCGCCCAAGAAGGAGACGTTATCGACCATCTCTTCCTTCTGTAATTATTGGAAATGTAAGATCTTTGCCCAATAAGATGGATGAGCTCACGTCGCTAACCTGGTCACAGAGGGAGTATCGGCAATGTAGCATCATGATGCTAACGGAGTCGTGGCTAACACCGCTAACTCCGGACACGAGCGTGACACTACCGGGATTCCAGCTGCTGCGAGCGGACAGGACGAGAGACAGCGGTAAGAGGAAAGGAGGGGGACTGGCAGTGTTTGTGAATGACAGATGGTGTAACCCTGGGCACATCACTGTGAAAGAACAACTCTGCAGCAGAGACATTGAGCTGTTAGCCGTTAGCATGCGTCCGTACTACCTGCCCCGGGAATTCTCGCATGTTATCGCGATAACAGCGTATGTCCCCCCCTCGGCCAACGCGGATGCAGCCTGTGACTCTCTCCACTCTGTGGTCAGCAGACTGCAAACACAATCTCCGAGAGCCCTTCTCATAATATCAGGGGACTTTAATCACGCCTCACTGGACTCCACACTGCCCACCTTCACCCAGTATGTGACCTGCCCAACCAGAGACAATAAAACACTGGACTTACTGTATGCCAATGCTGAAGAGGCATACAGTTCATCACCTCTCCCTCCCCTGGGCAGATCTGATCATAACCTGGTGCACCTTGTCCCTGTGTATGAGCCCTTAGTGCGCAGGGAGCCACCAGCCACCCGCACAGTACAGAGATAGTCGGAGGAGAGCGAGGAGGCTCTTAAGGATTGTTTTGAGTCCACTGTGTGGGAGGTGATCTGTGACGACCACGGAGAGGACATCGACAGCCTTACTACATGCATTACTGACTATATTAATTTCTGTGTGGATAACACCGTACCTACCAGGACTGTACGGTGTTTCTCCAACAACAAACCTTGGATTACCACAGAAATTAAAGCTGTCCTCAGGCAGAAGAGGAGGGCCTTCAAATCCAGAGACAAAGAGGAGTTGAAAAGGGTGCAGAGAGAGCTGAGGGGACTGATAAGGAATGGGAAGGACAGCTACAGGCAGAAGATGGAGAACCAGCTTCAGCAAAACAACGTTGGTGAAGTCTGGAGAGGCCTCAGAACCATCTCGGGCCACAAACATCAGAACTCTCTGCCTGGGAGGGATGTGAGGTGGGCAAATGAACTGAATCATTTCTTCAACAGATTTGATTCAGCCATGAGGCAGTCTCCAACATCGGCTGCAGACTCACCCACCCCCACTGCTGCTGTTCCACCTCTGACACCTCAGACACTTCACACCTCCTCTATTCACCCTGCTCACCCCTCCCCACTCCCAACAACAGCATCCAATACACAATCAACACAAGGCTCCAGCCTGTCTCTCTCAACCACCCAGGTTAGGAGGGAACTGAGGAGGATTAACGCCAAGAAGGCAGCGGGTCCAGATGGCATCAGCTCAAGGGTCGTCAGGTCCTGCGCGGACCAACTGTGTGGTGTGATGGAGCACCTCTTCAACCTGAGCCTGAGGCTGGGAAGAGTCCCACAGCTCTGGAAAACCTCCTGTGTTGTTCCAGTGCCAAAGACTTCACGCCCCAAGGACCTCAACAGCTACACGCCGGTGGCTCTGACATCCCACCTGATGAAGACCCTAGAGCGGCTGGTCCTGGCTCAGCTTCGGCGCCTTGTGAGCTCATCACTGGACCCACTTCAGTTTGCCTACCAACCTGGCATTGGAGCGGATGATGCCGTCATTCACCTCCTACATCGTTCCCTCGCTCACCTGGAGACCACTGGGAGCACTGTGAGAATCATGTTCTTTGATTTCTCCAGTGCCTTCAACACTATTCTTCCCTCGGTTCTGAAGGACAAGCTGGAGAACTCTGGAGTGGACCATCACCTCACTACCTGGATTTTGGACTACCTCACCGACCGACCACAGTATGTGAGGACTCAGGGCTGTGTGTCGGACAGGGTCGTCTGCAGTACGGGGGCCCCAGAGGGAACGGTTCTGGCTCCGTTCCTCTTCACCATCTACACTGCAGACTTCTCCCACAACTCCACCCAGTGCTTCCTGCAGAAGTTCTCTGATGACTCTGCAATAGTCGGCCTCATCACTGATGGGGACGACAAGGAGTACAGAGGACTGACTCAGGACTTTGTGGACTGGTGCCAGCTGAACTACCTCCAGATCAATGCCAGTAAAACCAAGGAGCTGGTGGTAGACTTCCGCAGGCACAAACATCCTCCACTGCAACCACTGAACATCCAAGGTATGGACATCAAGGCTGTGGACAGCTACAGGTACCTTGGTGTTCATCTGAACAACAAATTGGACTGGACTCATAATTCAGACGCCCTCTACAGGAAAGGGCAGAGCAGGCTGTACCTGCTGCGGAGACTCAGGTCGTTTGGAGTGGAGGGCCCACTCCTGAAGACCTTCTATGACTCTGTGGTGGCCTCAGCCATCTTTTATGGTGTGGTCTGCTGGGGCGGCAACATCTCTGCCGGGGACAGGAAGAGACTGAACAGGCTGATCCGAAGGGCCAGCTCTGTTCTAGGATGCCCTCTGGACCCAGTGGATGTGGTGAGTGACAGGAGAATGGTGGCTAAGCTGTCATCCCTGTTGGACAACATCTCCCACCCCATGCATGAGACTGTGACAGCACTGAGCAGCTCCTTCAGTGGGAGACTGCGGCACCCACGGTGTGGGACGGAGAGATTTCGCAGGTCTTTCCTCCCCACTGCTGTCAGACTCCACAATAAAGACTTTAACTGATCAAACACACACATCCACACATGTGCAATAACACTAATGTGCAATAATCTTTCTGGCATCGTTGTATTCTTACTCAGTTGTATATAGCATTTGTATTCTATTTTTATCTTATTGTATATTTTATTCTATTTTATTCTACTGTATATAGTATTTTATTGTATTCTATTCTGTACAGTTGTGTACTGTATTTATTCTTATTTTATCTTATTCTAATTTTTCCTTCATAACTTTTGCACTGTCCACTTCCTGCTGCGACAAAACAAATTTCCCACGTGTGGGACTAATAAAGGTTATCTTATCTTATCTTATCTTATCACAGCATATAATGTGTTTTCTGGATACACTGTCCTTTTTCAGCATTCAAAGATTGATGGCACCGTGTCAGAGCACTGGCTATGAATTTCAGACGGATCAGGCCTTAACAAAAAAGTTATCAATAGTTCTTTTCATCTTTTCTTATTACCCACAGCTACATCCATTTCTGTCAGGCCTAGGCTGCTCACTAGGGCTGGGCATCATCACTGATTTCTATAATCCATTCGATTCCGGTTCTCAAAGTCCTGATTCGATTCAACTTAGCCCCAGACAGTCAGAAATATTATAATTCTGATCATTTATCAGTACTGACACATGTAAGACTTCATCAGAATTGTGAACATCACAGCAGATGCCTTTGTGTTAAAGTAACTGAGAATAAAACACAGAAAAACATGAAGGAGATTTATCTGGCCTGACTTTTTATAGCAGATAACCTTAAAAATATTCTGCAATATTCTGCATAATTTTAAAAAGTTTAAATTTCTTCAGTATTGAACAGCAGAAATTAGGCTTTCTTGTCCGAGGTCATTTAAGTGAGAAAAAGAAAAAGACAGCGGCTGACAGCGCTGTGAACAACGGTAGACTGGTGGGTAATAAGCGAATGAATAATGCAGAAAACAGATTGGAGACGGGAAACTGTTCTTGAAGTACAGAGAGAGAGAGAGAGAGAGAGAGAGAGAGAGAGAGAGAGAGATGTGCATGAATTGTGATTTTTTTATCGTGGTGGAAGCAAAACAGCAAAACTCAGAGGCAAAACTCATGACGACATTGATCAAATGTGAAGCGCAGTTTGCTGCTTCTTTTGCTGCTGGCTCGGTGAATTTTGGTTGGAGAGAGACAACACCTGCAGCTCAGAATCAGCGCAAAAAGACGTAAACACAGAGCGGACCCGACGCATCAGAATCGCTGAGCACCGACAGTGTGCCGGTCTGCGGGCCGTTGGGTGAGAAAGCCGAGAAAGACAAAGTTGATTCTGATGCATCGGGTCCGCTCTGTGTTTACGTCTTTGTGTGGAATCCGTGTACCTGCTCTCATTTGCTGTGTGGTGGTTGTTGAAATAGTTCTGTGAGCTTTAACCTGAGAATCTGGCGTTTCTGGCAAAACACAGTTATATTTAAAAGTCGATTCAGGATTTAATGAATCGATATCACTTTATTCAAACTACCCACCTCCCTCTTCCACCTGCACTTTCAACTGGACCACGGCCAATCAGAGAGGTCCCGCCCCTGACTATCTCTGATTGGTTTAGTCCACGATAGGGGAATAATGTGTGTCTGTTGTTGACCACACGGAGAGTTGCAGAGATTTTTTTTTTTCTTGTTACCCGAACAGTTGGTTGCACCGGTCCGACCAAATATTTTTTTTTTAGTCGCACCGCTCTTACTGAGTTAATGACTTTATGCATTAAGATGGATGACCGACTACGAGCTCGTCGTCTGACGACACTACAATTCCCAGGAGGCTGCGGGGCAGTTGGGGGCTGGCTCCTCATCGGAGCACAGCTCTTCCCGGCAAGCAGAGAGCACAGATGGAGGAGAGCAACCCATGCAGATAGGAGGCTCACATCTTTCAGCCACAGAACACCAGCGTCGCATCACTGCCGGTGAGTGCCTCTATTGCGGTCACAAGGGACATGCGGTTGCCTCCTTCCCCTCACGAACAAAAGGTCACGCCCACCAGTGACGGTAGGAGTGCTGGTGGGCGGTCTCAGCCAAGACAAATCGCCTCCACTGTTAATGCTATCTGCCAAGCTCTCAGTCAACACCAAATGTCACATCCTCTCAGTCATGATAGATTCACGGGTGGAAAAGAATTTTATAGACTCTGAGTTAGCTCACCGCCTTCAGCTGGCCCAGGATCCTCTTCCCCACGCCCTGCATGTCACTGCATTATCTGGACAGCGCCTACCCAACATTACTCACGTCACCGAGCCTGTCATTCTCACTCTGTCTGGTAACCACTCCGAGGAAATTTGTTTTTTTGTGTTCAAAGCCACTCGGACACCACTCCTTCTCGGGCACCCCTGGCTTCGTCAACAGAACCCGAGCATTAATTGGCTTAAGGGATGCATTATGGGGTGGGCGGAGGAGTGTCATATGACCTGCCTTAAGTCTGCCTCACCGCCTCACACACCTGCCTCCTCCGCAGAGTCACCCACCTCCTCCGATTGGTCCAAAGTGCCCCCTGTTTATCATGATGTCGCCGAGGTGTTTCGCAAGGATTGGGCCCAGTAGTTGCCTCCACATCGGCCTTACGATTGCGCAATCGACCTGCACCCCAGAGCGCCGTTGCCCACAAGCCGTCTCTACAGCCTCTCTCTACAGGAGCAGGAAGCTATGGAGACATACATTACTGAGTCGCTCGCCACCGGCATAATCCGCGCGCCCTCATCACCTGTAGCAGCAGGATTTTTCTTCGTCGAGAAGAAAGACAAGTCTCTCCGCCCGTGCATAGACTACTGTGGATTGAATGACATAACCATCAAGAATAAATATCCACTCCCACTTCTTACCTCTGCTTTTGAGCTGCTCCAGGGGGGCAACCGTTTTCAGCAAATTGGACTTGAAGAATGCGTATCACTTGGTTTGGATCCGAGAGGGCGATGAGTGGAAGACCGCTTTCAATACTCACCTTGGGCACTTTGAGTACCTAGTTGTGCCATTCTATGATGTTTTTGTTAGGATGCATGCAGCGCCTTCCTCCTCGTCTGGTCCAGCCTCCGAGTCTTCATTCTTGTCCGGTCCAGCCTCCGAGGCCCGCACGTCCTTGTCCTGTCCGGACCGCACGTCCTTGTCCTGTCCGGCCACCTTCCAGGCCGTTGGCTGAACATCATCGTTGTCGCGGCTGGCCTCCGGCCCTGTTCAGTCGCCACTGCCGCTGCTGCCTTTCACGCGGCCAGCCACCGTACCTGCCCTGTTGCCGCCGTTGCCGTCCGCACGGTCGGTCACCTGAACTGTTTCCACGTCGCCGCTGTTGCCGTCCCCACGGTCGGCCCCCTGAACTGTTACCACGTTGCCGCCACTGCCTCCTGCATGGTCGACCCCCTGAACTGTCTGGCCGTCGCCGCCATTGACCTCCGGGCTGGCCCCCTGAACCTGTTCGAGACTGTTACCTGGGCCTCTGCGCCTTTCATGGACTATTTTGTTTGTTTCGTTTTGACATGTTCCTGGGCCTCGGTCCTGTAGTTTCGCTCTGTTTTGGAGTCTTGTTCCCTGTATTTTGGTTTTTGGCTCCGTGTGTTTGTTCTGTTTCGGTCTCTCCGTCCTGTTCCCCCGCCGCCCACCCTGGTTGGGTTGTTTTTTGTTTTGGTGGAGCGGTTCCTCGGCTTCGTTAACTTCTATAGGAGCTGCCAGTCCACACCTGGCTCCACCACCAGCTAACGAGGCTAGCTGCCAGGCCACGCCGCCCACCCTGGTTGGGTTGCTTTTTGTTTTGGTGTTTCGGTTTGGACTGCCTGGGAGCCAGCCCTTTGGGGGGGCTGATTTGCCCCAGCTGTGTTTCCCTCCTGTTGCCCATTCCCTGATTGCTCCCTCTATGTATTTAAGCCTTGTGTTTCAGTTTGTCGGGGTTGCGATCTACCCTTATCTAGCTGTGTGTTCTGTCTGCGTAAGTGTATTTTGTATTCTTAGTTTTGTTACCCTTTTGAGTTCAGCATTAAAGCCGTTTTGAGTTCACGTTCCGCCTCCAAGTGTCTGCATTTTGGGTCCTATTCCTGCCTGCACACAGCTATCACATAACAGTTTTGAGGGATTTCATCAACAGGTTCGTCTTCGTCTACCTCGACAACATCCTGATCTTCTCCAAAACTCTGAGCATGAAATCCATGTCAGTCAGGTCCTGCAACGCCTGCTGGATAATCGGTTGTTCGTTAAGAGCAAAAAATGTGAGTTCCACGTGTCCACAGTTGCCTTCGTAGGTTACATCATCCAGCGGGGAAACCTGCACCCTGACCCGGCTAAGGTAAAAGCCGTGATGGATTGACCTGAACCCCCCCAACCGACGGCAGCTGGAGCGGTTCCTCAGCTTCGTTAACTTCTATAGGAGCTGCCAGGCCACACCTGGCTCCACCACCAGCTAACGAGGCTAGCTGCCAGGCCACGCCGGGCTCTACCACCAGCTAACGAGGCGAGCTGCCAGACCACGCCAGGCCACGCCGAGCTCCACCACTAGCCAGCAAGGCTATCTGCCAGGCCACGCCGGGCTCCACCACCAGCTAACGAGGCTAGCTGCCAGGCCACGCCAGGCTCCACCACCAGCTAACGAGGCTAGCTGCCAGACCACGCCAGGCTCTACCAACAGCTAACGAGGCTAGCTGCCAGGCCACGCCGGGTACCAAGACTAACCAGCAAGGCTAGCTGGCAGGCCGAGCCTCGCTCCACCAACAGCCGGTTAATTGCCAGGACAGGCCGGGCTTCGGCAACCCTCAAGGGTGCTTCGCAACCAGCGGGCCTTAACGCCGATAAGATGCCGCCTAAGAGGAGCAACATTAATGAGGAGGAACTGGAGGACATAAAGAAATCCCTAAACTTTATGTCAGAAGAAATAACAACAATTTCAAAACAACAAAAACTGATACTTAATTTAATGGATGATATTAAAGAACTAAGAAGGCAGAGCGAGGAAAAGGACAAGAAGATTGCTATGCTGGAAGGACGGGTGTCAGATCTGGAACAATATTCAAGAGTAAATGATGTGATAGTGACAGGACTGGAAACCAAGCATCAGACATATGCACGGGTAGCAGCATCAGAGAGAGGAGAGCCACCTGAGCAAGAGCTACGCTCTTTGGAAGAGCAGGTAATGGCCTTCTTCAAAAGCAAAGGTATCGAAATGGACAGTAAAAATATTGAGGGATGCCATCTTCTTCCGAGGAAAAACAAAAATCAAATACCTGCTATTATCATTCGTTTTGTTAATAGAAAACAGAAAAAAGAACTGCTCAAGCAAGGAAGAAAGCTAAAAGGTACAAATGTTTATTTAAATGAACATCTAATCAAGAAAAATGCAGACATTGCAAGACAAGCAAGAATATTAAGAAAACAGAAGAAAATACAGTCAACTTGGACGTCAGACTGTAAAATATTCATTAAGTTAAATGGAACACCAGAGCAGGCTAAGGTTCTAGTCATCAAAGAGATGACAGAACTAGAAAAATATAACTGATAGGTTTGTAGCTTGAACCTATTCGCTGGAACGTTGAAGGCACTGTGATTACACAGCAAGCAAGACCCGAGTAGGCAACATTCTTAATGTTTCACGTGCACGGGAGAGAACTGGACAGGCGCCGTTCCTTCGCTTGACCCCAGTTGCTCTCGTCCGCTCTCCCGTAACACTGCTCTTTTATTGTGGTTACATGAATATGCATAGGTTCATTAACATATGACATCTTATATAGGTATGCATGTGAACAAAGAATACCCTGAGTGTGTGTGTGTGTGTGTGTGTCTGTGTGTGTGTGTGTGTATGAGGTCAAGATGTAACCCCAGGAAGACTCCCCAAAGCTGGTGCCAGGAGTCTAGCGGTACATCTGAACAAAAGGCTCTTAGACTCAAACAGATATACGTGTGTTTGCTATACCATATATCAGCAAGAGAAGATACGACCTCTCCTAGGAGGTGTGTGATCTATGCCAGAACACTCTGAAGAGGAGTGAACGCACTCCCCTCTTCATGCTACACAGAGTTGTTACAGACCTCCTGGGATGAGACATTCTTTCAATCTACAAATGATTATACACTTCTAAGCATATATGAGTAAATATTTCTAAGCATAAATGACAATCAACAATACAAATCTAACAATAACTGATAAATCAGAATGCAAAGCAGTGCTAAATACGATGGGACCGTCCAAGTGCACAACCAACGCAGATGTCTGACAATTTTCAACTAACAACTCATATAGATATTGAAAATAAGACATTGGTGTATGACAGCAACATAGATCCTGATTGTAATTTCTTTAACAATAAGACAAAGGAATGCAATTATTATACAAATGAGCAACTTAAAAAGGAAATCAAGGTAGAACAGGGTATAACAATGGTTCACTTTAATAGTCGAAGCTTATATGCAAACTTTCAATCCATCAAAGACTACATAACACAGTTTGAACAGCCATTCAAGGTGATAGCCATATCGGAGACCTGGATAACTCCTGGAAAAGAAGAAGACTTTAAAATAAATGGATATGAATTCCTTCATGTAGACAGGATCAACAAGAAAGGAGGTGGGGTTGCACTTTACATTGATAAAAACCTAAAGTACGAAAGAATGGGAAGAATGACGACTGTTATTGATGGAGTGATGTAATGTTTAACAGTGGAAATAAGTATGGAAAAAAGGAAAAACCTAATTGTCAGTTGTATATATAGAACACCAGGATCTAAGATTGAGAGATTTAAGGATAATATGGAGGACTTATTTACAAATATAAATCAGAAAAGAATGTTTATTTGTGGGGACTTTAATATTGACTTATTGAATCCAAATCATAATAAGAGTACAGAAGAATTTATTGATTCCATGTACAGCATGGGTTTATTTCCACTGATAACAAGACCGACCAGAATAACATCTCATTGTGCAACTCTATTAGATAATATATTTACAAATATAATAGAAGGAAATATAAAAAGTGGGCTGTTAATCAATGATATAAGTGACCATTTACCAGTCTTTATAATGGCAATCATAAGATGCAAAGTGAACAACGATGGACACAAGATTATTTACAAAAGAATAAGAACAGAGAAGACATTAAACTGTCTTAGAAATCAACTTTTAAAGCAAGATTGGAATATTGTATATGAACAAACAGAAGTTAATAAAGCTTACGAAGGATTTTTAAGAACATTTAACACATTACTTGATAAAAACTGCCCAGTAATTGAAATCAATAGGAAACACAACTATGCAGGAAGACCATGGATGACTAAAGGACTACAAAATGCCAGCAAAAAAAAAAGAATACCCTATATCGAGACTTCATAAAAAAGAGAACAATAGAAACTGAAAGGAAGTATAAAACTTACAAAAATAAATTAACTAATATAATGAGATCCTGTAAAAGAGAGTATTACATTAAAAGGTTAGAACACAATAAAGATAACACAAGAGATAAATGGAATGTATTAAACAGTATAATCAAAAATGAATCAAGGAATAATGATTACCCTGTGTACTTTATAGAAGGGACAAGAAGTATTAATAACATGGAAGAGATAGTAAATGGCTTTAATAAATTCTTCGTAAACATAGGGCCAAAACTGGCAGAAGAAATAAAGGTTGATGGAATAGAAAGGGACACTGGTGAAAATATTGAAAGGAATAGAAGCTCAATGTTTTTAAGAGCAGTGGAAGAGAAAGAGATTTATGACATAGTTAGAGGACTTAAGAACAAAACCAGTACAGATTGGAATGATACTGATATGGTAACAGTAAAGACAGTAATTGATGGTATTGTAAAACCATTAAAATATATATTCAACTTGTCGTTTCAAAAAGGGGTTTTTCCACAAAAAATGAAAGTTGCTAAAGTTATTCCCATTTACAAAACCGGTGAAAGGCATCATTTTACAAACTATAGACCAGTGTCAATACTCTCCCAGTTCTCTAAGATACTGGAAAAACTTTTCATAAAAAGATTTGACAGTTTTGTGGAAAAATATGAATTACTGACAGATAGTCAGTATGGGTTCAGAAGCAACAGATCAACAGTTTTGGCATTGATAGATTTAATGGAAGAGATAACGGAATGTATGGATAATAAGAGGTTTGCGCTCTGCGTTTTCTTAGATCTAAAGAAGGCGTTTGATACTGTTAATCATGAAATTCTATTAAAAAAACTGGAAAGGTACGGGTTTAGGGGAGTGGTTTTGGAATGGTTAAAAAGCTATGTAGGGAATAGGCAACAATATGTACAAATAAATGAATATAAATCTAATTTGATGGATATAGCTTGTGGAGTACCCCAAGGTTCAGTACTGGGTCCAAAAATGTTTATTATGTACTTAAATGATATCTGCAGAGTATCGCAGATTTTAAAGTTTGTAATATTTGCAGATGACACAAATATACTGTGTTCAGGTGTGGAATTGCCACAGGTTTTGGAGATGATCACACAGGAATTAACGATATTAAAGAAGTGGTTTGATATAAATAAATTATCATTGAATCTAGATAAAACCAAATTTATGTTTTTTGGAAACCAAAAGAAAAACTTCAAAATAGAAATATGTGTTGACAATGTATATTTAGAAAGAGTAAATGAAATAAAATTTCTTGGTGTGATCATTGACCACAAGCTCTGTTGGAAGCCACACATTACTTATGTTCGGGGGAAATTGGCACGGGGCGTTGCCGTCCTGGGGAAAGCAAAGCATATGTTGGATCAGAAAGCACTGCACATTTTATACTGTGCTTTACTACTGCCATATATGAGCTGCTGTGTAGAGGTCTGGGGAAACGCATACAAAAGTAACACACAAACAATAACTATAATACAGAAAAGGGCCATTAGATTAATAAATAATGTGGGGTACAGCGACCATACAAATGCACTCTTTGTCAAAATGCAAGCTATTAGATTCCAAGACTTGGTGAAGCTTAAAACAGTGCAAATAATGTATAAAGTAAGAAATAAATTGCTTCCAAAAGAAATCTGTAAATTGTTCATAGAAAGAGGGAAATGGAATTTAAAAATACAAAGTGCTAGAACAACTTTAAAAACTATGTCTATCTCAATTGCAGGAGTTAAATTATGGAACAGTCTAACAGAAGAAATAAAAGAAAGTAAAAACATAAACCAGTTTAAAATAAAATATAAAAACCTAATTTTAAATAAGTATAAGAATGAAGAAAACAGGGTTAACCCAGGACGGTAATGTTGCTGGTAATGGTGTTGTGGTTCTTTGTTGTTTTTTTGGTTTGTTTGTTTTTCCATAACTTGTGAATCTGCAAATATACACATTCTGTATTTTTCATATGAAAGAAACTATACTGTGGTGGGGCTTGCTTATTTCTTGTTTTTGATTTATGTACGTTTTGTTTTGTTTTGCATATGTTGTTTGTTTAATTTAAGACTAAAAGAAAATTAAATGAATGAGAGGTAAAACTTGAGGGGGTAGGGACAAATAAGTAAATACTTCTGCCTACTCCTTTTCAAACAAATAATGAAATGATATTTTGTAATGATTGTGAAGGCACATGTTTGAAATGTTTGAAATAAAAATGAACTGAACTGAGATTCATCTGGGACTATAGCAAGGTAGCCCTGCCTTTAACATAACTAACCTCTCCCAAGATTCCTTTCCAGTGGAACGACGCTGCCCAATCAGCCTTCCAGGAGCTGAAAAAGTGGTTTGCCTTGGCACCCATTCTGGTCCAGCCCAATCTAAAACTGCAGTTTGTGGTGGAGGTAGATGCATCTGACACGGGAGTAGGAGCAGTCCTCTCACAGGAGAAGGATGGTAAGCTTCACCCATGTGCCTTTTTCTCCCGTCGTCTCACCCACGCAGAACGCAACTACGACGTCGGTGATCGGGAACTTCTAGCCATCAAGCTTGCCTTGGAAGAGTGGAGTCACTGGTTGGAGGGCACTGCTCAACCGTTCATTGTCTGGACAGACCATAGAAATCTAGCATATCTGCAATCTGCAAAGAGACTTAACGCCAGACAAGCAAGGTGGGCTCTGTTTTTTACGCGATTCCACTTTTCAATCACCTACAGGCCAGGGTCTCGCAATGTCAAGCTGGACGCCCTGTCCTGACAGTTCTCCACTTCTGAGGGCCTGGCGGACCCTGCACCCATCCTCCCGACCACCTTTGTAGTGGGGGCTATCTCCTTGGAAATCGAGTCGGCCATTCGCGAGGCTCAGAGAAGGGAACCAGACCCAGCAGGAGGGCCAGCGGGACGCGTGTTCGTTCCCCAATCCGTCAGGTCTGAGGTATTACAGTGGGCACACACAACCCATTTCTCCTGTCACCCAGGAATACACAGCACCATTACTTTCCTGCAGCGCTACTTCTGGTGGCCCACACTGAGAGAATTCGTCTCCGCTTGTGCAGTCTGCGCTCAAAACAAGGCTTCTAACCAGCCACCCTCGGGTCCTCTTCATCCCTTACCCACACCCACCAGACCGTGGTCCCATATTTCTCTGGATTTTGTGACCGGCCTTCCACCTTCTGCAGGTAATACAATCATACTCACGATCGTTGACCGCTTCTCTAAAACGGCTCACTTTGTTGCTCTGCCCAAGCTACCTACAGCGTTGGAGACTGCACGTCAACTCATCAATCACGTCTTTCGCCTGCATGGCATTCCGGATGACATTGTGTCTGACCGGGGCCCCCAATTCACATCCCGATAGTGGAAAGAGTTCTGCGCCTCATTGGGATCTGAGGTCAGTCTGTCCTCTGGATATCATCCTCAGAGCAATGGCCAGTCTGAACGGGCGAACCAGGAGTTGGAGGCCGCCCTGCGCTGCCACGCCTGTTCCAACCAGGCCATCAGGAGTGAGGAACTGCCATGGATGGAATACGCTATTAAATTCTGGTTCTTTATATTCTTAAGGGCCAAGAAGACACAGGGCTCAAACTGGTCTTTTAACTTTAAAAATGATCTTTATTTTACATATCCGGATATGGAGACCTGAACACAAAACACACAACGCTAGGTCTGAAGCACAAATGGAAGCCTAGTTATTTATATACTCGGTCTTTACGTCACCCCACACTTTAAGTTTCGATCAAACAGCCTAGTTGGTTTCACTTTCTAGCTGTAAAAGCACGCTCTGCAAAAGCATGCCGTTTCCTTTCAGCACAGATTGTACTCAGAGTTGGGCCTTTCTTACATAAACCAATATAATCAGCATATAAGCATTTAAGATTATATATTCATTACTTAACAACACCAACAATAGCATGACCTCCTCCGCCACGGGCCGGTCGCCTTTCGAAGCTTCCCTGGGATTCCAGCCACCTCTTTTCCCCTCCATCGAAGGCAAACACTCAGTGTCGTCAGTCCAGGCGCATCTTCGTAGATGTTGTCGGTTATGGAAGGCCACCCGGGCTGCATTATTACGAACCAAGGACCGCAATAAACGCATTACTGACCGCCATCGATTCTCTACCCTCGCCTATGCTGTTGGACAAAAGGTATGGCTTTCCACACGCTTCGTTCCGTCAAGGTGGAATCCAAGAAGTTCACTCCCACCTTTATCGGCCCGTTCGAGATCTCTGCTTTGGTTAACCCTGTTTCTGTAAAGCCCAAACTACCTCGCAACATGAAACTACACAACGTCTTCCATGTGTCTCAGATTAAACCTCTCCAGTCCAGCCCTCTGTGCTCTCCTTCCAGGCCACCTCCTCCCCCCAGCTCGTGGATGGTCTGCCAGCCTACTCTATCACCTGTATCATGGATTCTCTGCGCTGAGGGCATGGCTACCAGTACCTGGTGGATTGGGAAGGCTAAGGATTGGAGGAACGGTCCTGGATCCCTCGGCCGGCCGCCCTGGACAAGCGCATGCTGAGGGAGTTCCATCGCCTGCATCCAGGTAAGCCTGGTGGGTCGCCGGGAGGCTCCCGTTGAGGAGGGGGTACTGTCATGGTCCCTGTGCCTCACCAGCTGATCTTGTATTTGGAAAGATGTGTTTTGTTGTTTTTTCTGTCTCCCTCTCTTTCTCTCACCTGCCGGGGCGGTGCTCATTATAGGCTCCCGCCCCTAGCCCACGCACCTGCCATCTCCACACCTGCTGCATATCTGGGTGATCGCAAGGCCTATTTAAGACGGCAGCACTGTGTTACTCGTCGCTGGATCGTTGAGCTATCAGCATCAGTCACTCTGCCCGTAGTGAGTTAAATTCTGAGAAGTTGTTTCTGTCCGTTCGTCGTTAACTCTAGTTTCTTCTTGTACAGATCTACCCCGGACCTTTCCCTGCCCGCCTGTCATCGTGTGGACGAGTGAGTGGATTTGTGTTACCCTGCTGTGGAGAGAGGAGAGAGATTCGTTGGAGTGTGTCTGATTTCCGTCCTTCCCCTCACATACCCCGGAGCTCTGGACCCCATTCCCCTCCCTCCAGCACATTGTAAATAGTATCACCTGGTGTCGTTTGTGTTAATAAACTGACTGTCTACTCTGCAAGGATTCCCGGTCTGCGCCTTAGTCCATTAACTAAAACCTGACATTATGTTTTACTTTGCGAGCTGGTTATTAGTAGCATGGTGTGAATGACTGTAAAATTGTATATGCAGGAAAAATTACAAGATATTGTTTCATCTCATTGTAGGGTGTCTTCCTCTCTCTGCTGTTCATGCTTATTAAAATGAAAACAAACATAAGACAATCTTGACGCGAGGCGCAATGGGGGAGCCTCAAATTTTAGAGCTGGCGGGGAAGCCGTGCAGGCCCTCATATGTAAATTTGAATGGTTCCAGCCCTCAGATATGATTTGCTTGCTGGGGAACAGGCAGTAATATATAGAAATACTATGATTAAGCAGAAATGGTATATTTAGCACAAATCTTATAAAATAGCAGAAATAGTATGATTTACCACAAATACTGTATATAGCACAAATACTGAAAAGTAGCAGAAATACTATGATTTAGCAGAATAGTAATAACTTAAATGGACAGCTGAAAAAATGCTGAACATGGTAAGGGTCCCTCAAATGTACTTTTTCAACAGTAAATTATTAATTCATAGCCAAACGGTAAGAGGTGATAAAGAAATTCTTGAATTGTTAGCGCCAGGAGTGTGAAGATATATTGGCACAAGCCTCATGTTTTAACTTCGTTTCGTTAAGGAGATATGACGATTTGAAAATGCCTCTCATTAGAGAAATCCAGCAGTGATTTTGAACAATAATCTGCCTCAGCTTCAAAGCATTTAAGATAAATGGGCATCTAGCTTAATGCAGATGTTGGGCACAGAAAAGAATTGGGAAGAACACTAGAGAGACAAAAAAAAAAAAAAAAAAATCAGCTACTGCTAAGTAGAGGAGTTGCTCAAGACTGTAAAAGCAGACTGAGCAATCTGTGGATCACCTTGATTGACACTGACTGTGCCTCAGTGTAAATATTCCAGGACCCATGTGTGAGACAAAGTTCTTTGCAAGTCCTTTGCCATAGAAATGAACTTAATCCCAAAAAACCTATTTCCACTACATTTATCACTGCCATAAAAAGACATGCTGAGATAATTTCAATAAACAAACAATACAAACAATAGAATGTTGATGAACACAAGGCTGAAGACTATTGTGTTATGCTGACTGAGTTAGAATAAAAGTGAGGATTATGCTTGAGATCGTTGTTCTTGCTGTTAACCATGGTTATCTGCAATGCAACATCATTGTGTTGCATAAAAAGGGCTTCACAGGCAAGGATGTTGTTGCTACTAAAATTGCAGCTAAATCGACCTTTTATGGGATCATCAAGAACTCTTAAGAAACAGGTTTAATTGTTGTCAAGAAGGTTCAGGGCGCTCAAGAAAGTCCAGCAAGGCTTAGAAGGTCTCCTAAAGATGATTCAGCTGCGGGATATGGGTGCCACCAGTGCAGAGTTGGTCAGGAATGGCAGCAGGCAGGTGTGAGTGCATCTGCACACACAGTGAGGCGAAGAGTTTTGAAGGATGGCATGATGTTAGCTGAATAGGAAGAATAGGATCCAGGCAATTAATACCTATACCCCTGCTGGGATAATCAGTAGGCTAAAAGAAGAGAAACAAGCCACTGGCATCAAGATAAGAAAGCTCTTTAACATGTATGGAAAGTTTCAATCCAAATCCAGCACTCTGAGACTTTACACTAAGTGAAATGAAGGTGGCTGCAGCCTACTGAGTGTCAGAACCACTATTCAGGATGAAACAACAAACATCCACAAATACATCAGGAAGATGGCCACGACTGATAGTGTGTTTGGGACAGCCCTAGTCCAAATTATAGTCCAAATTATAACAACAATATGTTATATTGTTGAATATAATTAAAGACAAAACTGCCTTCATCACAGCTTTCCATAAATGGATATTGATTTATTCAGAAAAAGCTTTGGTAGCTCATTCTCAGAACAGCAGCCTCAGATTTCTTCTTGGACAGAAGATTTACAGCACAGAGGAAAAACAATAAAGGGGAAAATGGGACGGGTACATTTCAAGCTTGTTATTTAAGTTCTTAGGCTTAGCAACACACCTATTAACGTTCGTTTGAAACGATTATCAACATTAACAGACTGAACTGGACTTAATAACAGGAGTGCATATAATTTTAGTAAATTATTCTGGTGAGTATCAGCTGCGCTGGGTATGTAAATCGGGCCATCCAGCTGCGGTGCTGATCGCCACTCGTGCCAAAAATCCGGACAAATGTCACTTGATCAAGGAGCAGATCTGCATCAGATGAGATCAGCTGACTTTGCGTGTGCGTGCGCTGTGCACAGCGGTGTGTACTCTGTGTGTTAACAAGAAAAACGCATTTAAGAAAGTGGTGCGCAAAAGCAGGGTAGTGACAGAATTGATGCGCATTATTGATATTTGAAGCATGTGTACCTGCACATTAACACACGGGTACTGTGGAATGTATTTTTTACTCACCTAAAGCGCTCGTGCTCTCGTCCACTCCCCACAAAAAAAAAAATTAGCAGCTGTGCGGTGTCTGTGGCATCAGTGCTCGGATCGCATGTGATGGAGTAAAAATCAAAAGCACAGCTTTATCAGACAGATACAACTGCCACAACTGAAAGTGTGTTTGGGACAGCCCTAGTCCTGTGGCACTTTCAGATACAGATGGACAAAGGTGATGGCTTTAACCCGCTTAAAAAATGCCATGGAAAATAACAATTATGATGACTGGCACGTCTTCTTCTTCTTCGTTTATTGGAGCATTATCGCCACCAGCTGGAAAGGAGTGTATCCCTATTAATGCCAGTACTTGTTGAATTTCTAATAAAAGGTCTGGTCCATGGTCTTAATACTGTTTTGAAATGAAATGAAATTTCAATGCCCAGTTTAGCGCCCCACACCTACCATTATCCGATGACACATCTGATTACCTGGATTTCACACAAACCACAAAAAATAATCAATACACACTGGGCTTGGATTGACAACATTATGAATGAAATGTTCTTTGTTTGGATGCTTCCCGCCCCCTTTCCCTTTTGACAGGTTGTGTTTGAGACTTCAGCGCAGCAGCAGCAAGCAGGGGCACTGAGGGCCCGTGCGTTCACTTTTCCCGAATATGTGTCAAATAGAATTTAGAAAACACAAATTGTGCAAATTATAAGTCTATATCATAATGTCTGGTGTTTTGTGTTTGTTGTTTTGTTTTTATTATGTTTTACTTTGCGAGCTGGTTATTAGTGGCATGGTGTGAATGACCGTAAAATTGTATATGCAGGAAAAATTGCAAGGTATTGTTTCCTCTCATTATAGGTTGTCTTCCTCTCTCTGCTGTTCACGTTTATTAAAATGAAAACAAACGTAACACAACGGGGGGCAACGGGGGAGCCTCAAATTTTAGAGCTGGAACGCAAATATGCAAAACAAGCTACAAAAAGCAGTCAAATTGATATAATGATACTATTCACTAAAAGAGAAATAAAACAGTAATTGAAAAAATCAAGTGAAGATGGCAGAACAGTAAAGATGAAAGAATTCGCAGGAAGTTAGTGTCCCCTATTAACACTCCTGTGCAGGTGGTGGCGGTAATGCACCAGAAACGTTGCTTGTCAATCGACATTAAACAACAAGAAGAAGCAGCGCGCGGTGCTTGTAAAAAGTACAACGTGGGCGTAAGGTGGTAAGAGTATAACAACAGTCATCAAACGTTTTATCTTCTACGAGGACCTTTAGTTTTTTAAGCCGTCTAAGGCAAAGATCGTGTGGCTGTGCTGAGCTTCCTTAATGCAACCCGTCTGGTCTCCAGCAGCTCGCGTTTCTGTTTCTGATGTGTGTTTGGAAAGATATACGCTCTCGTTGATCGTTGTAAACAAAGAACGTGTACTCGTGCTGACTGACGGGAGTAACATGCCGGAAAGAGGAGGTAAGTGAGCCCACTGTCTCTACTAGTCCTAGTCCAGTTATAAAATCGGCGCGCTTGCCTCCTTCTCCCCTGGTGGATCTTTCATTCGGGTTACTCAGAGAGGGATCCACAGTGAGTAAATTATAACTGCATTGGTTGCCTAACTCCATAATTGTCTACAGCAGGGGTGTCCAAAGTCCGGCCCGCGGGCCAACTGCGGCCCGCGGTCCATTTTAATTGGCCCTCAAGTAATTTTATAAATAGAATAGAAAATGGCCCGCACTTCAACTTTTGCTTGAGTGTATTGCACTTCTTAGTTTTAACACCAGGGGGAGCTGCTGTTGATCAAGGCAGTTGCTCTACCAAAAAGGACAATCACAGAAGAAATTTACCCCAAGTTACCAAACATGGCAGAACCAAAGAAGCGAAAGGTAAAAAGTGAGTGCAGAAAATTTCAGACACGGTGGGAGAGTGAATATTTCTTTAAAGAATTCAAGGGGACATGTGTCCTGTTTGATCTGCACTGAAACTGTGGCAGTTATGAAAGAGCATAATGTACGACGTTATTATGAAACCAAACATCAGGCCTATGCATCCTACACTGGTGCTGAGCAAGAGCGGAAATTAAAGCAAAGGGTAGCTATCCTGCGGGGTCAGCAACAGTATTTTTTTCGTGCTCAAATTGTCCAGGAAAAGGCCACAATAGCAGCTATGAGGTCGCCCAACTCATCGCAAGACATGGCAAGCCTTTTTCAGATGGAGACCTCATAAAACACGGCCTCGTTAAAGTCACTGAAATAATGTGCCCGAAAAAAGTGCAGGACTTCAACAACGTCAGCATGTCCAGAAATACAGTTGTGAGACGCACTGAAGACTAGTCAGCCAACATTAAACTGCAACTGTCTGATAAAGCTGTGCTTTTGATTTTTACTCCATCGCATGTGATGAGAGCACCGATGCCACAGACACTGCACAGGAGTGGACGAGAGCACGAGCACTTTAGGTGAGTAAAAAATACATTCCACAGTACCCGTGTGTTAATGTGCAGGTACACATGCTTCAAATATCAATAATGTGCATCAATTCTGTCACTACTCTGCTTTTGCGCACCACTTTCTTAAATGCGTTTTTCTTGTTAACACACAGATTACACACCGCTGTGCACAGCGCACGCACACGCAAAGTCAGCTGATCTCATCTGATGCAGATCTGCTCCTTGATCAAGTGACATTTGTCCGGATTTTTGGCACGAGTGGCGATCAGCACCGCGGCTGGATGGCCCGATTTACATACCCAGCGCAGCTGATACTCACCAGAATAATTTACTAAAATTATATGCACTCCTGTTATTAAGTCCAGTTCAGTCTGTTAATGTTGATAATCGTTTCAAACGAACGTTAATAGGTGTGTTGCTAAGTCTAAGAACTTAAATAAAAAGCTTGAAATGTACCCGTCCCATTTTCCCCTTTATTGTTTTTTCTCTGTGCTGTAAATCTTCTGTCCAAGAAGAAATCTGAGGCTGCTGTTCTGAGAATGAGCTACCAAAGCTTTTTCTGAATAAATCAATAAAGATCCATTTATGGAAAGCTGTGATGAAGGCAGTTTTGTCTTTAATTATATTCAACAATATAACACATTTGACCACTTTTAAATGATTTTTCTAACTTTAATACACTACAGTTAGGGTTATATACCTAATTTCTAGTAAGTGGCCCAGCCCCTCCTATATTTTTATGTATGTGGCCCTCAGTGAAAAAAGTGTGGACACCCCTGGTATACAGGGTTTCTTAGCTAATTTGTGTTTTCGTTTGTACCTTCTATTTATTCTCTGTCGGTTACTTTATTCCCTCTGATGATCGCTGACAGCTTATTTTGTTAATAGTATTACATCCTCTGCACAATTTGGCTGCTCTGAAAAAGAAGGCAACAAATCAGATAATCTGGACTCCCTGGAAGAACTTATAAGTACACCTACACTGAAGACTAATTTAGAAGATCTTCTTTTGACCTAGAAAAGAAAAAGCCCTCTTGAAAGTAATGAAATCTTAGTAAGTAATGAAAAACCGGGAACAACCTCAGGTTTCTTTTCAGCGCTGCAGCCAGGCTGAGCCAAGTGTACTGTTTGTCTTTCTGTCTTAGTACAGCACTGTCAAATGTTTGGACACAGCTTCTCATTTAATGCCTTTTCTTTCGTTTCATGACTGTTTACATTGTAGATTCTCACTGAAGGCATCAAAACTATAAATGAAGACATATGAAGTAAACAAAAAAATGAAAATAACTCATGCCTTATATTCTAGATTCTAGTGTTATGAAATCAGTTTCATCCCGGTTCTTTTTTATTCCTCGGGCATCCAGAGATGGCACCGGACTCAGTAGTCATTTCACAAAACCTTTATTCATCTTCATTCATCTTCAGTTAAGCATGCATCTTCTAGAAGGGAAGACGTGCAAGGCCGGTGTCCCTCTGCAAATCTTCACTCCTTTGTCTGTGAAACATAGTTTTGTAGAAGCGACCCCATCATAAAACCCCCATGGTGTCCTGCAAACTCTGTGTCTGTGTGTGTATGCACGAGCATGTGAGTGCCTGTGTGCGTGTACCTGTGTGTATGTGTAAGTGCACGTGAGTGAGTGAGTATGCATGTAGGTGTGGGTGCGTCGTAACAGTCAAAGCACTGTGTGTGTGTGTGTGTGTGTGTGTGTGTGTGTTAGGGCTGGGCGATATGGCCTAAAATCCATATCGCGGTATAATTTAAAGCACGTGCGGTAACGATATATATCGCGATATATTCTTTTTTTCTGTATAACGTATTTTCCACATTATAAGGCACACTTAAAATCCTTTAATTTTCTCAAAAATCGAGTGTGCCTTATGTATGAATTCTGGTTGTGCTTACTGACCTCGGACCGATTTTGGCGTGCAGAAATCTGTTAAAAAATGTTTTAGTACAACTTCGCACTGCTTGATGGATTGTCAGAGCACTACGGCTGCCATAGTGAGGAGCTTCGCGGAGTAATCTGGGTCCAAAACTCCGTCCACTTCAGCTTCCAAAGTCAAACAAACTCTGAGAGTTAAAAACGGTCTAAATTCTTTCATCTTTAATAAAATCATCAGCGTTGCTGCTTTACCAGGTGTAACAATTAAGTTTAACATCCAGGCATCCATGAAAAAAGAATTTATTAAATTTAACGGAGTTAGAAGTTAACAGGAAGTTAGCCCGCTAGTTTCCACCTAAACATGACATACCATGTTCTGACAGAGAGTTTTCAAACTAATTAAAACGTACAACTCTGCTATCACTTCCGACATAAATGAAGACAGAAAACTAAACAGCAGTGGCGTTTGCAGGGTTACTGAAGTTGGACTACCTGGTAGAGCAGGGTGATATGACCAAAAATATTTATCACGATATACATTTGAAAATTTGCGATAACGATATAACTGACGATATAACTGACACTAGACAAAATACTTTACAACTCCACAGCTTTATTAATGCAAAAAAACCCCCAACCCATCAATGTATTTTCACTTAAACAAGCAGCTGTTTTTTGCATTAAAGTTATATAAAAATTTAACAGTGCAAATTCCTTGCTTAAAAAAGGCATTTCCAGTGGAAATTGGCCGACATATCCTCAGCATAACCATGTATAATATCCACAAAACTTAAAAAGAGGTTATACACACGCAATGCGGTAATATTATGTTGAAGCACAGTACGTATCACTCCGCGAGGCTCCTGCCTACGATAGCCGTAATGCTCTGACAATCCATCAAGCGGTGCGGCTTCGTAGCTTAGCAAAGTCGTACTAAAACATTTGACAGATTTTCGAGCGTTGTGTACCACATAAAATCGTTTTGAGGTCAGTAAACACAACCAGAATTCATTCATAAGGCACACGGGATTATAAGGGGCACTGCCGATTTTCAGAAAAATCAAAGGATTGATTTTAAGTGTGCCGTATTTTCCAAAAAACACGGTAATAACGACGGCCCGCTTGCATGCTCTACCAAAAATAGTGCTTTGTTGTGTATCTGACAGACGAAAGCCAAACCAGTTCCACACCACTGAAGTTGCAGCATTTTTAAAAACTAATTCTGGTTCATCCATTTCATTCAACGATCCGCTTTTGCCCTTCTCATTCTCTGTCGCCGCTGTGCTTTTTCCGCCATGTGCGTATGAAAACAAAGGCACTGCGCATGCGTGTTTTGCCCGTATTCTATCGCGATAATTCATTTTCTTATCGTTGCCCAACATTGTACCGGTATTACCGTGAACGGTATAATATGGCCCAGCCCTACTACCTGGTATATAATCTTGTGCTACGTGATTGCTAGCGACACAGCTACGTTAGCATAACATTAGCACAGTAAAGCTGGAGGATGAACGCCAACTCGATAAAAGTTAACGTGACGGATTCTATGCAATTGCATAGCAGGATGCTATACACGGGCCAAACTTCAGTCAGGAGCACAACCGAGATTATTCATCCACAATACGAGGTTAGTTATTAATGTACTGCAACAACATGGGAATAGTACAGCTGCGAGAGAATTCAACATTAATGAATCAATGTTACGGAAGTGGAGGAAGCGCTGTTTTTGGCTTTCCCCATATTTCAAAAGTGCTTCATCTCTTTGCTATGACTGTCGCCCGGCATAATTTGCAGATGATAATGGTTGTAGCCGCTGCGATGCGATGCCAAAACAGGCGCAGCTTGATGACATCATCAACATGCGCTATCGCGGTAGAGCCGTATGGTCAAAATCTCTATTGTTGGCCAAATTTATATCGTTTCTATCGTATATCGTTTATATCGCCCACCCCTAGTGTGTGTCTGTATACGTGACTTCCTGCCGGTCATAAAAGTAATCTCCCTTTCAGACTAAAGTTATCCAGTTACAAACACTGAGACCCCCACCCAGGTATCCCCTGGGGAATTTCCACTCAACATTAACTTCTCTTTGTCTTACTTTCACAGTTCAAAGTGGGGGAGGGCCTCCTAGAAATCTACTCCTAAATTCATGACACACTCAGGCCTTTATTGCATCCAGGGCAGTGCCAGTGTCTCTACAATAATTCTACATCCTATCTAACACATTCCTAAACTCTAAAATAAGCTACACATATCTTCACTAGCCACCCTTTGTTTTGATTACTGCCTTGCACACTCTTGGCATCCCTTGATGAGCTTCACGAGGTAGTCACCTGAAATGGTTTTCCAACAGTCTTGAGCACTTGCTAGCCCTTTTGGTCCATTTGATCCCAAACTATCTGGATTGGGTTTAGGTCAGGTTACTGTGAAGTCCAGGCTTTCTGGCGTAGCTCTCCATCATTCTCCTTGGTCAAATTAGCCCTTACACAGCCTGGAGGTGTGTTTGGGGTCATTGTCCTGTTGCAAAATAAATGATAGTGCAACTAAACACAAACCAGATGGGGCGGCATGTTGCTGCGGGATGCTGTAGTAGCCATGCTGGTTTAGCGTGCATTCAATTTTGAACAAATCCCCAACAATGTCACAAGCAAAGCACCATCACACCATCCCACCTCCTCCATGTTTCACAGTGTGAACCGTTCACCTTTTCTGCTTTGCTCAACGACACAGTGGGTAGAACCAAACATCTCACATTTTGACTCATCAGACCAGATTTTCACTGGTCTAATGTCCATTCCCTGTGTTTCTTGGCCCAAACAAATGTCTTCTGATTGTTGCTTTTCCTTAGTAGTGGTTTCTTAGCAGCTATTTGACCATAAAGGGCTGATTCACAAAGTCTCCTCTCAACAGGTGATGTAGAGATATGTCTGCTACTGGAACTCTGTGTGGCATTTCTCTAGGCTTTAACCAGAGGTGCTGTGATTTCTGAGGCTGGTGACTCAGATAAATTTATCGTCAGCAGCAGAGGTGACTCTTGGTCTTCCTTTCCTGGGGCGGTCATCATGTGAGCCACTTTTTTGTTTGTTAGCGATTGATGTTTTTTGCGACTGCGCTTGGCGACTACATCATGAAGCTCATTGAGAGAAGGCCAAGGGATTGCAGCGCTGTCAACAAAAGAAAGGGTGGCTACTTTTAGATGTCTAAAATATAAGATATATTTAGAGTTATCTTTTTTCTTTGCTAAATAATTCACATATATCTTTTCATATGTTTAATGTCTTCTGTTTGTGTCTACAATGTGTCTCTATATACGTTTTTTTAACCATTTAACGATGTTAAACTGAAACTGAATTTAAGGTTTTAAGAGTGTATCGTAATCTGTACACTTTGCAGGTTTTGTCATTCTATAACTACATGTCACTGTTTTGATTCTTTGTCATTATAGGAAAAAGAAGGGAAAGCATCAAACAAAACAAAAACCAACCAGTTCCAGCAAGTACAGATGAACCAGTTGTGAACCGGATGGAAAAGACTTTTACCACTATGACGCAGCCCAGAAGACGCCAGAGCATTGACAGTGAAGACAAAAGCTTCACATGCGATCAGTGTGGAAAGACTTTAACCCGGCGTAGCGGTTTAAAACAACATCAGCTCATCCACACTGGATTCAAACCATTCAGCTGTCATCAGTGTGGAAAGGCTTTTACTCAGAATGGCCACCTAAAAAAACATCAGCTCATCCACACTGGATTTAAACCATTCAGCTGTGATCAGTGTGGAAAGACCTTTACTCAGGATGGCAGCTTAAAACAACATCAGCTCATCCACACTGGATTTAAGCCATTCAGCTGTGATCAGTGTGGAAAGACTTTTACTCAGAATGTCCACTTAAAAAAACATCAGCTCATCCACACTGGATTTAAACCGTTCAGCTGTGATCAGTGTGGAAAGACTTTCACCGGGAGTAGCGGTTTAAAACAACATCAGCTCATCCACACTGGATTTAAACCATTCATCTGTGATCAGTGTGGAAAGGCTTTTACTCAGAATGACCACTTAAAAAAACATCAGGTCATCCACACTGGATTTAAACAGTTCAGGTGTGATCAGTGTGGAAAGGCTTTTACTCAGAATGGCCACTTAAAAAAACATCAGCTCATCCACACTGGATTTAAACCATTCAGCTGTGATCAGTGTGGAAAGACTTTCACTGGGAGTAGCGGTTTAAAACAACATCAGCTCATCCACACTGGATTTAAACCATTCAGCTGTGATCAGTGTGGAAAGACTTTCACTGGGAGTAGCGGTTTAAAACAACATCAGCTCATCCACACTGGATTTAAACCATTCAGCTGTGATCAATGTGGAATGGCTTTTACTCAGAGTGGCAGCTTAAAAAAACATCAGCTCATCCACACTGGATTTAAACCATTCAGCTGTGATCAGTGTGGAATGGCTTTTACTCAGAGTGGCAGCTTAAAAAAACATCAGCTCATCCACACTGGATTTAAACCATTCAGCTGTGATCAGTGTGGAATGGCTTTTACTCAGAGTGGCAGCTTAAAAAAACATCAGCTCATCCACACTGGATTTAAACCATTCATCTGTGATCAGTGTGGAAAGACTTTCACTGGGAGTAGCGGTTTAAAACAACATCAGCTCATCCACACTGGATTTAAACCATTCAGCTGTGATCAGTGTGGAAAGGCTTTTACTTCCAAACGTAACTTAAAAGGACATCAGCTCATCCACACTGGATTTAAACCATTCAGCGGGGGTCAGTGTGGAATGGCATTTGCACTCCAGATAGATTAAAAAAATCATCAACTAATCCACCCAATCATCCATCCATCTTCTTCCGCTTTATCCGGGGCTGGATCGCTGGGGCAGCAGCCTAAGCAGAGAAGCCCAGACCTTCCTCTTCCCAGCCAACTCCTCTAGCTTTTCCCGGGGAACACCATGGTGTTCCTAGGCCACCCGAGAGATATAATCTCCCCAGCGTGTTCCGAGTCTGCCTCGGGGCCTCCTCCCAGTGGGACATGCCCGGAACACCTCACTCAGGAGGCATCCTTGTCAGATGCCTGAATCACCTCAACTGGCTCCTTTCGATGTGGAGGAGCAGCGGCTCTGCGACTCTGAGCCCCTCCCGGATGGCTGAAGGAGTAACAGATGGGTTGAAGGTGGGGATGGGATTACATTTATTCTGAGCCCCTTCTTGTTTTCATTAGCGACGGACAGACTGACATATGAGGTCATTTAAGAGTCTCTGTTGAATATCTTGTTTGCAGATGACATTGTAATCTATAGTAGGAATAGGAATCAGGTGTAAGAGAACCTGGAGAGGTGGAGGTATGCTCTGGAGAGAAGAGGAATGAAGGGAAGGGAAATAACATGCCTATCTTAAGCTGGCAGCTAGCATGTAGAAAGACTTTCTCTGAATTGTTGATATTAGTTTCTTACATTTTCTGATTTTTAATCAAATAGTCTTTTCAGAAACTCCTGATTGTTGTTTCATAAATGTAATGGCTATTTACTAGAAACCTAAATTAAACCCATGATTAAGAGTGTTAAGGAATAAACATATATTCTTAGTGCTTATTTTCTGATTATATTGTTTTTTGTACATTGTAGTAAGGTCTGTGAGGAAAACTAGAGCTGTGTCCCAAAACGTCGGCCTTCAAATGCGGCCTCCGGAGGATGCAGCCGACGTTTTGGGACACAGCTTAGGTCAGAGGGTGACTGGTCGCCTTGGCAACAGAGACTTCAGTAAGGAGAAGTTAAAAAACAGGAAGCTAGGGTAGAGCTGCATAGGCATATTAATAAAACACAGGAAACCAGACAGAAAAGCAGAACTAGTAACACAGAAGGAGTTGTTTATATCGAAACTATGTGTGTGTAACGTATAGCAGAGCTATAAACAGAATTTATTAAGAGGCCACGATGCAGCAAGGGTTTGAAATCTATGCACGCATCACAAAACAAACTGTTCATTGAAGATCGAATTGAGGAAAAATTTGTCACGTTAAAGTCACGCAAATGTTGAATTTAACTGTTCTGTGCAAACATCTATGTAATCTTGCAGACCAAGCATTATTGTCATCATGTGATCACAAAGAGAATCAGAGCATCTGAACGGATTGCCTTCTAGCTCAATCTGAAAGACCTGTTGCTGTTTATTTGGCTGTTCATCATGAGATAATTAGTGAAGTCAATGCAATGCTAAAAGTCTCTAAGGTCGCTATTTGAAATGTGTTTTGTTGATTTGAGTGTAAACTAGGTCGCAGGCTGACAGAAAACTGCATGCTTTTGCAGAGCACAGGAGGTGCAGACAGAAAGTGAAACTAAGCAAAGTGATTCGATTTAAACTTAGAGTGTGTGATGTGCTGCGGAAATATATCAAATCAAGTCAAATCACTTTTATTGTCACATCACATGTGCAGGTACACTGGTACAGTACATGCGAGTGAAATTCTTGTGTGCGAGCTTCACAAGCAACAGGTGTGCAAAAGTACAATAACATAAAACAAGCAAAATATAAGAAAGGCTAAATCTGAGAGTAATAAATATATGTACAATATAAGAGTGTATGCATTACTGGATGTGTATACTAAATATGTTTTTCTGTGTGTGTGTGTGTGTGTGTGTGTGTGTACGTGTACATATTTTACAAATTAAATAGAGTAAACAATAAAATAAAATATATAAAATATGCAGAGGTTGGTAGTTGAGACATGTGCAAAACAAGTGGCATTAATGTACAGTGTGGAGTGCATAATGTTGAAGTTCAAGTAGTGAAGGTGAGGTGTCTATGAAGTGTTCAGCAGTCTGATGGCCTGATGGAAAAAGCTGTCTCTCAGTCTGCTGGTACGGGACCGGATACTGCAGAACCTCCTTCCTGATGGAAGTAGTCTGAACAGTTTATGACTGGGGTGACTGGAGTCCTTGATGATCCTCCCCGCTTTCCTCAGGCACTGCTTCCTGTAGATGTCTTGGAGGGATGGAAGCTCACCTCCAATTATCCGTTCAGAGCACCGCACTACTCTCGGGAGAGCTTTGCGGTTGTAAGCGGTGCTGTTGCCATACCAGGTGGTGATGCATCCAGTGAGGATGCTCTCAATGGCACAGCGATAGAAGGTCCTGAGGATGCGGGGGCTCATGCCAAATCTTTTCAGTCTCCTGAGAAAGAAGAGGCGCTGCTGTGCCTTCTTCACTGTTTTGTTTATGTGTACTGACCACGTAAGATCCTCAGCCAGATGTACACCAAGGAAGCGGAAGCTGCTCACTCTCTCCACAGCAGCACCGTTGATGGTGATGGGGGTGTGTACTTCTCTGCACCTCCGGAAGTCCACTATCAACTCCTTTGTCTTTGCAACGTTGAGGGTGAGATGGTTGTCTTGACACCAGTGGGTCAGGGCGCTGACCTCCTCCCTGTAAGCCGTCTCATCACCGTTGGTGATAAGACCCACCACTGTAGTGTCATCCGCAAACTTCACAATGATGATGGAGTTGTTAGTGGCCGTGCAGTCATAGGTGTAGAGTGAGTACAGGAGAGGGCTCAGTACACACCCCTGTGGAGCACCAGTGTTCAGTGTGATGTGGGATGAGGTGGTGCTGCCCAGCCTGACCACTTGGCGTCTGTCAGACAGGAAGCTAAGGATCCAGCTGCAGAGGGAGCTGCTCAGTCCTAGATCCTGCAGTTTCCTGTCCAGCTTCGAGGGAACGATGGTATTGAATGCTGAGCTGTAATCTACAAACGGCATTCTCACATACATGTCTCTCTTCTCCAGGTGTGACAGGGCAGTATGTAGTGTCAGGGCTATGGCGTCATCAGTGGACTTGTTGTGGTGGTATGCGAATGGCTGCTGCTGCTGCTTTCAGACCTGAGTGTGTGTGTTCGTGTGTTCAGGTCTCTGTTCCCTGGAATGTAAAATAAAGATCATTTCTTTGAGCTTTGACCACCCTGGGTCCAGTCTTTCTTTACCGCCAAAAGAATTCAAAGAACAAAATTTAATAGTTTTAAATGATTTCTGTTGTCTTAAAACATGATGTGGGTCTGTTTTGTTGCATGATGAGAAAAAGAAACCTGTCTTTTTTTATGTTACATCAAAATGTTTTTTTTATTGTATTTCATCAGTTTGTCATTTTGACCAAAGGTATGTGTAAAATTAAATGTATCCTATAATTATTAAGAGATATAAAACTTATAATGTATATTTCTCATTTTCTGTGAACTTATTTACACATTACTTAAAAATTGTGTCGCTATAATCATTTTTTGTATTTTCTCTGTAAGAAACCGACTTGCTACCCCCTTTATTCCAGTGTACCTACTGTTAAGTATTTGTGCATAAATATAATTAAAATGCCATTTCAAAGAGAATAAATGAAATTTCATATAATTACAGTGGAATTGCAGCATTTATCACAGGACCACACTTACAATCCAAATCCCCCTGTAACTGTATTGTCATGTGCCATGTGCAGTGTAATAGGGCAGCCTTTTGCGGCTGGATTTATTATGAGGCAGCCAAGACAAGTATAGTTGAACATATAATACATCAACTTCAATAAAAATATATAAAATTACATTTTCATTTCATTTTACACTTTATCCTTAAACCTTAAGGATTATCCTTATTGTAAAAACCCCAAGCACAAAAGATTTCCCACGCCCCTTTAACCCATGGCCTCTCCTGGAACCTTTAAATGTGTCTGGACCCCCAGGAAAACATTTGCCCAAACACCCTGGAGTGAACACGGGAAAGAAGGGTGAGTAATAACATCTTACGGTCACTTCTTTGCACCACCTTTATTTCTAGACTTTCACACACACTAGCATTAGTTATCCTTACTGGTAAACCTTATTTGCTCTCAATCACAAACTGTCTTCTTCACAGAAAGCCACCACATTTATTGATGAGGAGCAGGACCAGGACCACAAATGCACCACAGTGGCTTCACCACATTTTGTACAAGACGATATACCATTGTTGAGCCAGTGGTTAGCATTCTGCCTGTGTTCGGTGTGTTCACTTTTGCCTTCCATATCCTGTTAGTCTGTATTACTTACAGCGGCATTCCCTGGACCTCGCCGTGGACCTCCTTTTACTGGCTGAGGGACAATAGGCTCTCACAAACAGGCAGTAAACACTTTTTTATTATGTGTGATAAAGAGTCTACTAAGGTGAAAAATTTGTTTCTTCTTCTATAATTTTTCAAGCATCTCCTTATTTGGAGATGACCCTTTTGCAAGCAACGCTGCCATTATTGTGACAAATGCGTCTTGTGCTCCAGTCTAGCCTGTAGATTTAAAGACAGGGGAAGAGTGCATTAAATAAGAGCAGATTTATGGCTGAGGCCACATTGCTGTGAGGGTGTCCTCTCAATGTTTATGTTTGCCAGTGAATCCAAGTGAATCCAAGACTAGACAACTATACACTGTTTAGAGTAAAAGACAAAATAGAAATATGTGATGCTAATTATGAGATATAAGCCTTAAAGGTAAAAATAAATCCCAGCAATACCCTCAACATATCCACATCCCCACTCTGTTGAATTTTGCACAGTTGTTAGACTATGAGCTGAGGACACAGAAATCTGTGTTTGAAATCCTCGGAGATGCTGGTAAAGCAGATAGGGTCCCACAGAAAGGTCAAATATCTCCACAATCATTCTCCACGGTGCAGATCTGCCAGGAGGTGTCACCAGACTGCAGTTCCCTTCACCATCAAGCAGCAACCACAGGAGCTACAAGTGTATTGTCCTTACTGCTCCAACTCTGAGCAATATCTGATGCAGTGAGACAACTTTTGTCAACACGCGATATTGGATCATGGATTTTCCAGATATCTGACACCCCGTGAAGATATATGAACGGCTGAAAGAGTTGCCTCTGACAGCATTCAGTCAGTTTCCACTTGTGGTCCTGATTTTCTACTATTGTCCACATCTCATTACTCTAATGGAGCCAGTGCATGTGGTGCCACCAGTTGGACCAGCTACAAGTGGCAGGTCCACCCTTTTGGTACTACCTGTCGCACATGTTGTGCGACCTTCGCGTTACAAATATGTGTGAATGTTGTAAAAGCACTGTGACTGAAAAAGAGAAGTGCAAATTTAGGGAAATTGTGCCGTAACCACATATTGCGAGGAGTGCCGTTTCCCTGTGAATTTTTCTCTTTTTTTTGAGAAAAGAAAAACAGTTATAAACTCCTCTCTAAAAACACAGAGCTTAACAGTGAAGTTATGGTCCTGCAGATACCTATAAACACTTTGTCATTGATGTAAGAGGACCGAAAAGAGCTGAAATTTAAGAGTAAAACAAAATATGTTAATTGAGTAATTTGATTTATTCTGACCTAGAAAATTATTTTCTGCCTGCTTTTTTTGTCACCAACATTTGGTCTCCTCTTGGCATTATAACTACATTGGTTGCCTAACTCTATAACTGTTTACAGTGTTTCTCTCTCTTAGCTATTTTTTTTTTTCATTTGTTCCTTGCGTTTAACGTCTCGGTTTGTCTGCCTGGAGCTTCCAGAATTTCAGGACTTAAATGTTTAATCATTTGAGTTCAGCTATTTGTTTTACTTCTGTGGCAGGATTAATGTTATTTCTCGGTTCAACCCACTTTCGGCCTAGCACATTAGGGGGGCGCTAGTATAAATAGTGGCCATTTGAGCATTCCTGGATCGCTACCTGTGATCTCCTTTTTGGTCACCTGACTTCCCTTGGTGTTGCAGAGATCATTTGCGGGTTACCCTTCTGAAGCCTCCATCGAGGCTGGTCGTAGCTGTAGAAGCCTCCTATGAGCCACTCTGCTCATGATTCATGACGCTGTTTACTCGGAAGTGTGGGCCTTAGTTTTACAGAACGCTACGCTAACTGAAGTGCTGCTGCTTTGCTTTTACCGTCTGTTCCTGTTCCTCTGCTGACAGTTTAGACAAATCAATTCCTTTCATCTGATCCTGCACAGTAGGAGTGGCAGTGTGAGATGCCATTGTTGCTACGTTAGGGGGTATTTCTGTCACACCAGCAGGCAAACTGACCACGTAAACATCCTCCAGGGCCCCTATAACTGTCCTGGGATGAAGCAAAACCGCCGTGGTCCCTACTTTAACAACTGGTATGTATGCAGTACCTCTAACCACTCGATCTAATGCAGGGGACGCTAAAAGTCCAGCAGGCAAATTAACATCGAGGGTTCAAATAACACGGTGGCACCTGAATATTGCTCAGAACAGGTGGCGGCCACTATTTTCATTACACCACCCGGAATGCAACATGCTCGCTTACCTCTCACATGGCCAGACAAATCCGGTGGGGCTCTTGTACTAACATCATGGCAGTTTTGCAGCGCATGCACAAGGGGTTTAGGGGCCTTTGTGACATAGCCCAAACTAAACAATGCTTCACCATATTGCCCAAAAAGCTCGTGGTAACACTTCCGAATCACATTCATCCCTAATACACCCGGAACCGTAGAAGGTCCTGCACCTGGAGGATCTTTAACGATCAACACACCACACTGTGGAATAAACTTACCACAGAGCTCTACACCTAGCTCTATATAGCCAAGGTAGGGAATAGACAAACCATTAGCCGCTTTAAGCTGCATCCAATGACAAGCTTGGAGACGCTCTTGACCCAAGGACTCATAATGCTGACGGAAAAAGCTTTCAGTAATGGTAGACACCACAGACCCTGTATCAACCAAACAAGGTACTTTTATGCCGCCCATGTCCACATCTATATGCGGACAGGATGAAATTAATTTGGAGACTGCCTCTGGACCATTAGAAACAACCCTTGAGCCAATAGACACCCCACCCGAACTGTGGCTAGGCAGTACGGAGGGTGCTAGTTTTCCGAAGCCATATTTAAAGGAGAGTGCCTGCGATTATGCGGAAGGGCCTGCGAAGGAGGCCGGGAACGAGGAACACGTTCCCTATCACACTCCCAAGCAAAATGTCCAGGTTGCTGACAACGTCTGCATATAATGGAATCGCTCCGTTCTGAGCGAGGCATTCAATAGGGGCCCTGCAATCGAGCAATGCTCTGAGTGAGCTGATTAAGTTGCTCCTGCTGGCGCTTTAACAATTCCTTCATCTCACTTATCTCAGACTTATGGGTGGACTGGGCTATTCCTGAAGGACCGCTATGGACCCCATACTGAATGCCATAGAGAGAAGGGACAGAACTGCTTCTATGTCTAACGCCACTAGGCAACCCTTCACATTCCCACCTAATAGCTTCCCCTCTAATCTCCAGCAATGTCAGGGTTGGCTGCCTCCTTACTAGCTGCTTTAACTCCCGCCGCAACGTACTGATCTCTTAATAAAACATCAGCATTGGGCATGCCGTTAGGGGCACTCGATTTAACTTTTTCCATAAGACCCAAGAGGGCGAGGGAAAACTCTTGCAGTGTCTCACCTTCCTGCTGTTTTCTAGAGAAGAAAGCTTCCTGCAATGCTACATAGGAGTCTGAACAGCCATAAAGTTCTTGCAATATAGTGATTATCTTAGCGGGATCAGTCCTCCCTGCACTAGAGCAACATTTAATCTCCTCACGTGCTTCCCCTTCCAGGTGGTCAAACAGGAAAAATGCTTTATCAGCCACAGACAAATGACGTGCACTAGCACATGCTTCTATTTCCTCCAACCATTCATTCAATCCTATACCTGATTTTCCTCTAAACATGGGGCATTTTCTGTCACGGGGCACAAAAACTAGTCTCTCTGCTACAGAGACTCTAGCAGTTGGGGGGTTAACAGATGATGCAGTTGAAGTAGAAGGTGTAGCACTTGTACCTGACCCAACAGCCCTCTCCTGGTGCAGCCTCTCATTGGCTGTGTCCCAATTCAGAGACCGCACGCTTGAAGTACGCATTTTAAGTGCGATTACGTCACCGCCACGCGACGACGGCTGTCCCAATTCGAAGTGTACTTCAAGTGCATACTCCAAATGCGCTGTCGATTTCCCCAAATATCAAGCGTGGTCTGGTGCACGCTTCGTGGTCCCATATATCCCACAATTCATAGCGCGGCGGTGGGTGTGGATAATTTGGAGTGGATAGTGAGAGAGGTGAAAAAGAATCCAAGGATCACCACCAAGGCCATTCTGGTGAATCTGGGCTCTGCTGGTGGCAATGTCTCAAGGCAGACAGTCCAACGGACACTGCACACTGCTGGGTTCCACGGATGCAGACCAAGGAAAACGCCACTTCTCCAGATAAGGCACGCAAAAGCTCGTTTGGCCTTTGCAAATGCTCATCTGGACAAAGAAGAAGATTTCTGGTCTTCAGTGTTATGGTCAGATGAAACAAAAATTGAATTATTTGGTCACAATGATGTTGCCTTCATTTGGCATAAAAAAGGAGAAGCCTTCAACCCAAAGAACACCATCCCCACTGTCAAACATGGTGGTGGGAACCTAATGCTTTGGGGGTGTTTTTCAGCCAATGGACCAGGGAACCTAATCACAGTAAACAGCACCATGAAAAAAGAGCAATACATGAAGATTCTCAACAACAACATCAGGCAGTCTGCAGAAAAACTTGGCCTTGGGAACCAGTGGACATTTCAGCATGACAATGACCCAAAACATACAGCAAAAGTGGTGAAGAAATGGTTAGCAGACAACAACATTAACGTTTTGCAGTGGCCTAGCCAGAGTCCTGACTTGAATCCAATTGAGAATCTGTGGAGGGAGCTAAAGATCAGGGTGATGGCAAGAAGACCCTCCAACCTGAAAGATTTGGAGCTCATTGCTAAAGATGAATGGGCAAAAATGCCTGTGGAGACATGCAAAAAGCTGGTCTGCAATTATAGGAAGCGTTTGATTGCTGTAATAGCCAATAAAGGCTTTTCTATTGATTATTGAGAAGGGTATGAATAATTCTGGACATGATACTTTTTGCTAAAATATAAATAAAACCTGAGAAATATTTTTTTCCACAATGATGCCTCTTGTACATCGTCTTATTATCTTTTGGGAGACACCTGTGTCATTTCTGGTCAAAAAAGAACTTGCTGGTTGAACAAAAGTAACTTTAAGTCAAAATTTGTCAGGGGTATGAATAATTATGGGCTTCACTGTATATATATAGATATATATTGTAACGATGGTTAAATGTTATGTTACAGTGACAGGTTGGTTACCTCTGCACGCTGTTGTTTCTTTAAGATACATGTTTGGTTGTGCTGCAGGAAAAATGGGAGTTAATGTGTGCAGGAAGGGGGGGGGGTCCTTTTTGTTGTGTGACTGTGCGGGGCAGGAGTGAGGTGTTGTATGAGAGCACTCTCCCCGGAGTTAACGGCCTGTTTGCCTGTGTCACTAATAAACGGACAAACTGAGATCAAAACGTCTGGTTCTTGAGAACGTTACACTGGTGTCAGAAGTGAAGAACGACCACCTAAAACACCCGACACCCTGTTGCTGGCGACGCTGACCGTCACGAGACACGAGGATGTTGCCGGACAAGATTAAGAGGGAGACAGAGGAGAGGGAGGAGAGGGAGGAGAGGGAGGTTCGTCCACGCTCGCCTGCCCATAGAGTGAGGGAAACGGCGCTGCGGCTGTCTGCTGAGGCTGGATTTTCTCCAGGTTTGACTAGGCTCGGGACATTTTCGCACCATGGCCGTGATTCCGGTGGGAGGGAGTCGACCTCGCTTGGCGCGCCGTCACGTGATGTAAACAAACATGGCGGCGCCCAGCAAGCTGCGGCGAACATAAAATCGCCTAAGTTCAGCGGCAAGATGCCATGGGAAGTGTTTATTGCACAGTTTGAGCTGTTAGCTGTTGCAGCTGGCTGGTCTGAGGAACATAAAGCTCTCCAATTGGTTTTGTGCCTGTGTGAGGATGCAGCTGCATGCCTGCTGCTGCTGACCGAGGAGCAAAGGGGAGATTATAATGCTCTGGTTGGGGCACTTCAGAGACCTTTTGGGCAGTATAACCAACCGGTGCTGCTGAGGTCGGAGTTCCACAACAGACACAGATTGCCAGGAGAGCCCCTTCGCATTTTGGCCCATGAAGTCGAGTGTCTTTGCCGGAGGGCGTATGACAGCATGCCACCATCAGTGCAGGCGGAGTTAGCTCGGGACCAGTTCCTGCAGGCCCCGAGCCCTAAAGAGCTCCGTATGCAAACTCAGCTTGCTCGACCGGCCACACTCAGTGCAGCCCTGGAGCTAGCGTTGGAGAGGGAGATGCTTGCAGGATCCTCTGGGGGCGCTGATGACACACATGTGGTGAGGGCTATGTCAGCACCTGTGGAGCAGATGGAGATGCCAGCGGGCCTGTGCAGTTTGGTTCAGACACCTTCCCTGCAGTCACCTTCCCCTCGGGCTGGCCCACGCTGCCGACCACAGAGCTGCTGGGGATGTGGACAAGTCGGACACCTCATCAGGCAGTGCCCCAAGCTTGCAGCGGTTCAGGGAAATGGCCACGGGCCCGTGTAGGTGGGAGTACACGGGCCAGGGAGAACGACATTCCCACACCACCGCCATTTCCACCCGGTGCGGTCATCGCTGTGGGCTGGACCCAGGTTGGCGACTTTTGCCATTTTCCAGTGATGATTGCGGGGGTGTCCTGTACAGCCCTTCTGGACACGGGGTCCAATGCAACGCTGGTCCGACCCGATGTCGTCCCAACCGGAGCTGCTGTGCAACCAACTAATGTGCGACTTAAGACTGTGACTGGCGATCTGGCCCCAATTAGAGGGAGGGGAGTGTTCCAGTTTAAGGTGGGGGACCTCGGTGTGCCTTATGCTGCCTGGGTGGCTGACATGCAGGACGCCTGCATCCTTGGGCTGGATTTTTTGCGAGCCATTGGTGGTGTACTGGACTTGGGCAAAGGCTTCCTCATACTCCCTGATGGGAAGAAGGTGCAGCTTATTCCTCCCCCGGTCTGCCCAGCATCTGCCGCAGTGTCCACCTCCACCTCGGAGATCCCCGCAGACCCGCCAGCGGAACAGCAAGCGGGGGAGGAGGAGAGGCTCTCAGCAGTGAGGAGCATCTGGTCAAAGAACTGTGAGGGGCTGACTCCACAGCAGCAAGAGAGTCTATGGCAGGTACTAAAAGAGTTTGGAGACATTTTTGCCCTGAAAGAAAGTGATGTTGGCTCGACACACTTGGTGGAGCACGTCATTGAGACCGGGGATGCCCAGCCTATTAAAGTGCACCCCCGCCGCCTGCCCCTGGCTCATCAGGAGGCTGCTGACAGAGAGCTGTGTGAAATGATGAAGGCGGGCATCATAGAGCCATCTGATAGCCCGTGGGCCTCTGCTGTGGTGATGGTGCCTAAGAAAAACAGCCCAAGGATGCGTTTCTGTGTGGACTACAGACCACTCAACAAAGTGACAAAAAAGGACTCTTACCCCCTTCCCAGGATTGACGAGTCTCTCGATTTAGTAGCCGGATCCTCCTGGTTCTCCACCCTTAACCTGCGGAGTGGCTACTGGCAGGTGCCACTGTCCCCTGAGTCCAGACCGAAGACAGCCTTCTGCACCAACAGGGGACTATGGCAGTTCAAAGTCCTGAGCTTTGGTCTTTGTAACGCTCCTGCTACCTTTGAGAGGCTGATGGACAGTGTGCTGGCTGGTGTCCCACGGCAACGGTGTCTGGTCTACCTGGATGACCTTCTAGTACACGGGAGCTCCTTTGATGCTGCCCTGGATGCCCTGAGACAAGTGTTGGGGAGGGTGGTGGCTGCAGGCCTGAAACTGCACCCCGACAAGTGCCACTTCATGAGGAGGGAGGTGGAATTTCTGGGCCACAAGCTGGGTCAGGAGGGCATCAGCACTTTGGAGGAGAAAATTCACACCATTACTGAGTGGCCCACACCAGCGGACCAGAAACAGCTCAAAAGCTTCCTAGGACTGGCGTCTTAGTACAGGAGGTTTGTGAAGGGCTTTTCCTCTATAGCTGCACCACTCTTCCGCCTGCTGCAGGAGGACCGTGACTTCATCTGGACCCAGGACTGTCAGCAGGCATTCAACACTCTCCGCAGATCGCTGACAGAGTCCCCAGTCCTCGCCCCCCCTGACCCCACCCTGCCTTTTGTCCTGGACAATGTGGGGCTGGGAGCTGTGTTGTCGCAGGTTGGGCCGGACGGTGAGAAGGTGGTGGCGTACTTCAGCCGGGTCCTGAACAGGAGTGAGCGGCGCTACTGTGTCACACGACGAGAGCTGCTGGCCGTGGTGGCAGGGGTAAGACACTTTAAGTACTACCTGTGTGGCACATCATTCGTTATCAGCCATGAGGCAGTCTCCAACATCGGCTGCAGACTCACCCACCCCCACTGCTGCTGTTCCACCTCTGACACCTCAGACACTTCACACCTCCTCTATTCACCCTGCTCACTCCTCCCCACCCCCAACAACAGCATCCAATACACATTCAACACAAGGCTCCAGCCTGTCTCTCTCAACCACCCAGGTTAGGAGGGAACTGAGGAGGATTAAAGCCAAGAAGGCAGCGGGTCCAGATGGCATCAGCTCAAGGGTCGTCAGGTCCTGCGCGGACCAACTGTGTGGTGTGATGGAGCACCTCTTCAACCTCAGCCTGAGGCTGGGAAGAGTCCCACAGCTCTGGAAAACCTCCTGTGTTGTTCCAGTGCCAAAGACTTCACGCCCCAAGGACCTCAACAGCTACAGGCCGGTGGCTCTGACATCCCACCTGATGAAGACCCTGGAGCGGTTGGTCCTGGCTCAGCTTCGGACCCTGGTGAGCTCATCACTGGACCCACTTCAGTTTGCCTACCAGCCTGGCATTGGAGCGGATGATGCCATCATTCACCTCCTACATCGCTCCCTCGCTCACCTGGAGACCGCTGGGAGCACTGTGAGAATCATGTTCTTTGATTTCTCCAGTGCCTTCAACACTATTCTTCCCTCGGTTCTGAAAGACAAGCTGGAGAACTCTGGAGTGGACCATCACCTCACAGCATGGATACTGGATTACCTCACCGACCGACCACAGTATGTGAGGACTCAGGGCTGTGTGTCGGACAGGGTCGTCTGCAGTACGGGGGCCCCACAGGGAACGGTTCTGGCTCCGTTCCTCTTCACCATCTACACTGCAGACTTCTCCCACAACTCCACCCAGTGCTTCCTGCAGAAGTTCTCTGATGACTCTGCAATAGTCGGCCTCATCACTGATGGGGACGACAAGGAGTACAGAGGACTGACTCAGGACTTTGTGGACTGGTGCCAGCTGAACTACCTCCAGATCAATGCCAGTAAAACCAAGGAGCTGGTGGTAGACTTCCGCAGGCACAAACATCCTCCACTGCAACCACTGAACATCCAAGGTATGGACATTGAGGCCGTGGACAGCTACAGGTACCTTGGTGTTCATCTGAACAGCAAACTGGACTGGACTCATAATTCAGACGCCCTCTACAGGAAAGGGCAGAGCAGACTGTACCTGCTGCGGAGACTCAGGTCGTTTGGAGTGGAGGGCCCACTCCTGAAGACCTTCTATGACTCTGTGGTGGCCTCAGCCATCTTTTATGGTGTGGTCTGCTGGGGCGGCAACATCTCTGCCGGGGACAGGAAGAGACTGAACAGGCTGATCCGAAGGGCCAGCTCTGTTCTAGGATGCCCTCTGGACCCAGTGGAGGTGGTGAGTGACAGGAGAATGGTGGCTAAGCTGTCATCCCTGTTGGACAACATCTCCCACCCCATGCATGAGACTGTGACAGCACTGAGCAGCTCCTTCAGTGGGAGACTGTGGCACCCACGGTGTGGGACGGAGAGATTTCGCAGGTCTTTCCTCCCCACTGCTGTCAGACTCCACAACAAAGACTTTAACTGATCAAACACACACATCCACAAATGTGCAATAACACTAATGTGCAATAATCTTTCTGGCATCGTTGTATTTTTACTCAGTTGTATATAGCATTTGTATTCTATTTTTATCTTATTGTATATTTTATTCTATTTTATTCTACTGTATATAGTATTTTATTTTATTCTATTCTGTACAGTTGTGTACTGTATTTATTCTTATTTTATTTTATTCTAATTTTTCCTTCATAACTTTTGCACTGTCCACTTCCTGCTGTGACAAAACAAATTTCCCACGTGTGGGACTAATAAAGGTTATCTTATCTTATCTTATCAGAACTGATCATGCCGCCCTCCAGTGGCTGATGTCTTTCAGGGAGCCAGAGGGACAGGTGGCTCGCTGGCTGGAGGAGCTCCAAGCCTTCAATTTCACTGTGGAGCACAGAGCAGGGACGCACCATTCTAACGCAGACGCCCTCTCTCGTCGCCCATGTGCTGCAGCTGGCTGCCGTTACTGTGAGAAGCGAGAGGAGACAGAGCGGGAACTCACAACAATGGATGGAGCAACACAGCTCACCTGCAGGGCTCTTCTGGTGGTGGATGCAGTGGAGTGGAGGGCACGGCAGGAACAAGACACTGACCTGCTGCCAGTCCTGCAGTGGCTGGAGAGGGAGGAGCGACCCCTTTGGGATGAGGTCACTGGGTTTTCCATCTGTACCAGGGGGCTGTAGGCCAAGTTTACAGCTCTCAGGCTGAAGGAGGGGGTGTTGGAGCGTGCCTGGAAGGATCCTGCCACAGGGGAGGAGAGGTGGCAGGTTGTGGTCCCAAGGTCGCTGAGGTCAGCTGTGCTGGAAGCCTGCCATGGGAGCACTGGCTCCGGCCACTTTGGGGTCTCCAAGACCCTCCGCCGCCTCTGCCAGGGCTACTACTGGGGTCAGCAGCGGAGGGATGTGGAAGACTTTTGCCGCAGCTGTGATGCATGTTCCTCACACAAAGGGCCACAGGACCAGTCCCGGGCTCAGCTTCAGCAGCAACCAGCTGGAGCTTCAATGGAGCGAGTAGCTGTGGACGTCATGGGCCCATTTCCTCATACAGACAGAGGAAACCGCTATGTCCTTGTGGCCATGGACTATTTTACCAAGTAGCCAGAAGCATATGCCATCCCAGATCAGGAGGCTGAGACTGTCGCTGATGTATTAGTGGAGGGGATGTTCAGCCGCTTTGGAACAGCAGAGACCCTCCACAGTGACCAGGGGCGTAACTTTGAGTCCAAGGTATTTGCTGCCATGTGCGAACGCCTGGGGATTAAGAAGACCCGCACCACCCCACTTCACCCCCAAAGCGATGGACTGGTGGAAAGGTTTAACAGGACGCTGGCCCAGCAGCTAGCCATCCTTACCTCAGAACACCAACAGGACTGGGACTACCATCTTCCCCTTATCCTCATGGCCTACAGGTCGGCAGTGCAAGACTCCACCCAATGTACACCTACCCTGCTCATGTTAGGGAGAGAGCTGAGAACTCCTGCCGAGTTGGCTTTTGGGAAGCCCCCGGACGCGCCAGAGGCGCCACCAGGCCGGGACTACGCAAGGAAGCTGCAGGACCGGCTGGATTCTGCACATTCCTACGCCCGGGAGCAGCTGGTGAAGGCAGGCCTGCGCCAAAAGAGGAATTATGACATAACCACTAAGGGGAGGCACTTCCGTGCTGGGGAGCTGGTGTGGGTCTACAGTCCAAAGAGAAAGAAAGGACAGTGCCCTAAACTGGATAGCAGCTGGGTGGGGCCCTGCAGCGTCCTGGAGCAAGTGGGGGAAGTTGTTTACAGGGTGCAGTTGCCTCCTAGAGGGAGGAAAGTGGCGCTGCACAGAGACCGGATGGCCCCCTATAGAGGACAGTCCCTCCCCTCCTTCCCTGAGGGACGTGTACAGAGCCCCCATGTCCCTGCACAGAGGGACCCCCGGCCGGAGCTGCGTTCCCCTCCCTCGGGCTCTCCACCTCAAAGCCCCAAAGCTCTGTGTACCCCCCACACTGTAAAATATAACTTGTTGTTTCAACTTAAAAATATCAGGTACAGGGCTGCCTTAAAATTTTAAGTTAAGTCAAGAAATAGAGTTTGTTCTTATAACACAACCAATTGTTATCTTAATGAAAAATCACATGTTGTCTAAACTTTCGTCTTAGTTTAGTTGACTGAGATTTGTTAGTCAGTTCAACTCCTTTAATTGTCATCTTTACTTGGGAAAACCCTTTCAGCTAAATTAAAATAATCTATTGTTTAAACTCTTGTCCTAGTTCAGTTGACTTGGGTTTTTTAGTTAATTCAAATACTTTAGTAGTTCTTTTAACTTAGGAATCTATTTTAGCTTAACTAACATAATTTGTTAGCTAAGTTGATTTAAGTTTATTAATTAACTGAGCTCCTTAAGGTAGCTGAGTGAACTTGTAAATCAGTTTCATTTTAATTATCAGAGTTGATTGACTGGATGTAAAGAAAAATGTGTATTAAACATCTTAAGTTTTTTTTTGTTTTTTAAGCTTTCTAACATCCATTTCAGCAAAACTACCTGTTAAGTTTATCTTAGATCTCAGGTTTAAATATCTACATTCCTTTAAATTAATTTTTTGTTGTTTACAGAAAAAAAAATAAAAACCCACAGATTCCATTAAAGTCTATCTGATCATTTCATACAAGTATAGTACATAAGTTTGTTTTAAGAACATGACAAGACAATTACTCATGAGCGCCCAACATTCACCATTTATTGTGCCATCTTAGTCATCTGAGAAACAGAAAAATCAGTGACGTAGCTCATCAGGCTCACAATCCATCAAAACTCAAAGGCTGCTCCCTGTGAAACAATAAATTTGAACTTGGTCTTGAGCCCAGTTTGGGTTAAGATTAAATTCTGACCAATACTCTAGGAGCAGTAGTGATTCTTGTGAAGTAACAACATAAAGTCTGCATTAATGTAATGTATCAACGGGACACTTGCTATTTTAGAAAAGTTATTCTTTACATTTGCAAAATTTTTAAACTTCATTGTGCTCATTCACACCTGTTAGCATAAAACGTGAAATATTAAAATAGTACGAAACCTTTGATAAGTGACAGTAAAGATCAGTTTATAACAACTAAGACATCAAACTCTTGTATTTGTCTTCGTTTACAATTGCAACAAATTCCACAGAACCAATATCTCTGAAAATGAGTGCATGCTTCTGAAACATTTGATAATATGAATATTTCAGAAACATCAGTTTGAGTCTGCTCAATTGCAAAACAAAGGAAAAACTACTGACTTGCATGAGATAAGCATCTGCAGAGTCCACCATTATATTGTTGTTCACATAAGTTTCTTAAACCATGAACAAATGAGTAATTGTCTAATCTGGAATGTAAAGTGTAGTCATTTAGTGACATACAAAAGTGAGAATGAGAACTTGCAAGAATAAAAAAACAAACAGTAAAATAAAAACTGTCCTTAACACTAAGGCAATTGTATGCTGTGAGCATACAATTACAGTTCTGCATGGCTTTCTGCAAGAGTCTGTTTCTTAGACCACGCACTGCCTTCCACCAATGTTCATTAGGATGTTCTGAATGGCTTCAAAGATGTCCTTAAGTTCCTTTGGATAGTGTATGTTGAGGGCAAAAAGAAGGCCCATCAGCATGGAAATGGCACTTGAGACATCCCTCAGATTAGACAGGATTACTGCCGCCTCAAGGACAACCAACACATCGATGATGTCTTCTTCTTTCACCATCGCAATGCCAACTTTCATCCTCTTAGAAAACGTGTCTTCAATACCTGTCGGCTATAAAAGGGTTCAAAGACAAAAAAAAAAAAAAAAAATTACACAATTACAATTACACAATATCCCTTGTGCTTAACAATTCATGTTTTTCCAAAGAAGAGCCATACTGATGCGTTGGATGATGGTGATTGGCTTTGGGTAACACTTATTAGTTGTTAAAGTTTTTTCAGAATGAGATATGCACCCCCATGTTACAAATCCATTTCTTGCTTTAAACAAAGACCATGTTCATAAATAACTGAGCATGTCTTCAATTGCAGAATTCAAACAAAATTTTCAATTTAAATGGTAAATGGCCTGTATTTGTATAGCGCTTTACTAGTCCCCTAAGGACTCCAAAGTGCTTTACACATTCAGTCATTCACACACATGGGTGGATGACTGAATCGTGACTCAAGAGTTGACAGTTCGTCTTATAATCGGAAGGTTGCCGGTTCGAGCCCCGGCTCCGACAGTTTCAGTCGTTGTGTCCTTGGGCAAGACACTTCACCTGTTGCTTACTGGTGGTGGTCAGAGGGCCTGGTGGTGCCAGTGTCCGGCAGCCTCGCCTCTGTCAGTGCGCCCCAGGGCGGCTGTGGCTACAATGTAGCTTGCCATCACCAGTGTGTGAATTTAAATCTACTTGTGCTAAATATTGGCTGTGCTCTAAACCAAATCTGGCTGAGAATACATGAAATGTGCAAACTGCAGCTACACTACAGGATCAGATTATGGCTCCATAGACAATGCTTCTTTAATCAGTTTATTGATTAAAGTTTATTTTTCCCCCTATATTAACAGCATGAAAAAAGAGCATATAGACATGGCTGAACAGGTTGCATAATTGGCACTGAATATCAACATCCACCTTTACCCAGCTGCCCAATGACTCTCGGCCAGTAACCTTTAATTGCTTACCCAGTCTACACAGTCTCTTTTCCAGGGTCCAGGACATTTCACCAAAGTATTGCCCCCCACAGCTGTAGCAGCCACTGCAGGCCCTTAAATATCCTAATATCTCTGCCATTACAATATACAATGTGAGAAATCAAACGTAAAGCTGAAGTGAACAGTACAGGAGCGAAATGTCAAAGACCCTGGTGAAGACATGAATAAACACAAGACACTAATAATATCAATGCTAGCTTGCCAGTTAGTTACTCTGAAACCCAGACCAAATCCAGTGTCAAAGATCTTGTAATAATACATTTGGTGAGGAAAAAGTACACATGTTATCATGTGGCATCTATTGTTTCATAGATGCCACATGTTTCATTTAAAATCCACTGTGGTGCTGTCATTATTAAATTTACTAAAAGAAACAATGCTAACCTTCACAGTCTTGAAAGTGTGTGAGGGATCTTCCTTTAGAAAATTAGGTCCTCTGTCCTCTTCCTTTGTGTAGGGCTCTGGTCAAAGAAGTCAAAAACAAAACCAAAACATTTTTTAAACAGTGTTTATGAAGCATGTAGACAGCTCCAAATTCACAGCTTTTTGATGCATAATTCCATCAATATATGATTGTCATTGGAGATTTTGAATCAGGCTTATCAGGACATTCAAGTAGAATATGATATCCAACCTACCACCAATATACATAGATTCTGTAAAAGTTACCACACTAAATGTCCAGTTGTGAAATATGATGACAGACTTTACTTATCAGCTTTCTTTCAATGAGTTCATCAGTTGAACTGGATAACCTAAAACTTAAACAAAGGATTAGATTTCGCAGTTGAACACTTACATCATCACCGAAGCATCTTATGAGCCTAGTTAGCCCTCCTATGCCGCTCTTGATTTTCTACAGCTCCACGAACCTCTCCATAATGGTCAAGCACAGCAAAAAGGAACCCTTTCAGGTCAACAGATGTAAGACGGGCAAATTCTGCTTCAACCTGAGCAATAGAAGAAGAGGGGTGGAGAGTACAGGCAGAATAAAAAAAAGATTCTTTGAGACCCAAATTTAAGCAAACAGTCATCTGAGACCCATTAGAGAAAACACAAACACACAAAAGCAAACAAACAAAAAGATGCACTTTACCTGCAGTTCAGCAAACAAGGAAGTTCACAGAACAATAAGCTCTGTCTCGAAATCTTTTAAAGTAGAATGATTGTGAAAATGACTTATGTGATGTAAAACTTTAGTAAACGTGCGATTAAAAGAACACTGAGTAAAAGGACAAGTAACAATTTCCTTATTCCTCAGACGTTTACCTTGTGAGCAATACTGTTTTAGTCCAACTGCCTCATTAAAGTTACACAACAGGCTTTTTACATTAAAGCCAGCAAGTCCATTACATACTCCCTTTTTAGATCTGAAATACTGTGCACATTCTGTGTATATGTAGTGGACAGCAATTTACCCAAAAGAGCGCAAAGTTTGCAAGTCCACCTCATTTAAATGACAAAGACAGATGTGATCATCTAGACCTGTGAAAATAAATTAATGACAAACTTGCAGTTATGGATGTTATTACAACCACAAGAACCTAAACAGTCTGCTCCATTGCTTTTGTTAATGAATCATTTGTTGGTAGCACGTCTGAATATTTAGTTTATGCCACCTGCATGTGATCATCAATAGTGCCATATTACTTCTTAAGAAGTACCCTGACACTACAATCTTTATATCATTTGTTCTACAGAGCTATTAAGTTACAATATAATCTGTGGTGTTTCCAGTATGACAAAATGCACAAATTGTAACTTACCATTTGACTCCACTGACAAAAATAAATCCCCAGCATCAAGTTTGGCTTCACACACCTAAAATAAGTAAAATAAAAATATATGTTATAATTATATTGTTTTCGCCATTTATTCATGTTTGCTAATTTTCTGACATATAAACAATATTAGTTTTGTTACAATACAGGGAATGCAGTTTAATTAAAAGGTAAATTATGCAAAAAAAAAAAAAAAAAACTTCTGCAGTATACCATGCCAAAACTCAGTGTCTCTGATGCCAATTATTTTATCACTACAGCTCTTTTAGTATGGAAACTCACACAATCTAGTCATACTAGTCACAAGAGTTCAAAAATAAGTTAAAATAGTGAGCTGTTGTTAAGCATAAAGCATTTCAGGGTAACAAATAACTGCACAATAGAATTAAAGCAACAAAAAAACACACTGGAGGACTATCTGATAAAAACTAATATAATGCTGGTTTGTAGACCATATTTTGTCTCAGTCCTCAGTGCACTCTTGCAGCTTAGCATGCAGCAGTTAATAACAACTTAAGTGATTACATAGGGGTAAACAGATGACAACAAGCATCGGAGTCCTGCCAAAAAGTTCTTTTTGAACCCAGTCAGTTATTGGAAATATTGCCAAAATGAACTTCCACCAAAATACAACAGCCTGTGAACTTGAAAGAAATTTACAAGTACAGAGACAATATGAAATAAGCTTTATTAATTAGCTGAGTTAGCTTGCTAATATCGCAACAGTGGTTGAGTGCACAACCTTAAAGCTAGCGGCACAATACTTGTGATTTGGTCAGTGCCACATTAAACCCATAAAAAAGGCCATGTGTCACTTTATTAGGTCAAGTTTGGTCATGACACACAAGCTGGACCTTGTCGGCTAAAGTTACATTAGCTAAAGCAAACATTTCGGTAAAAGAGAAAACCCACGTCATGCCATAAATTCAAAACATGTTCCAACTTTTGTAGCTCTCTTTCCTTATAGTTATAACCAATGTTACTCACCTTGAAAGCATATTCCAAAGAAGACGATTAGAAAACGTCCAAGTAAAGTGAGCATGTCGTTAACTGCCAATTCCCCATGATGCACCTCGGTAGCAGTCACGTGAGGCAGTTTTGAATCCTGCTGTGCTCAACTTACCCACATTGTCAAGTTCACATAAGTTTCTGATTTAGCTGGACATGAGTTTTCAAGTTAGCTTTTTTTGGTGTAATTGGGACGTTTTTAACTTGTTATAACAACAACTTCAGTCATCTATCGTCAAACTGATATAGAATAATATGTTGAAATAACAAACATCTAGAATTACATTTTACAGTGCAGGGGCTCAGGAGGTCAAGGAGGGAACGTAGACTACCCCTCCGCCTCAGAGACTGTGTTGTTCCCTCGGGGACGAGGAACTTACTGCTTGGGGGGCAGTGTAACGATGGTTAAATGTTATGTTACAGTGACAGGTTGGTTACCTCTGCACGCTGTTGTTTCTTTAAGATACATGTTTGGTTGTGTTGCAGGAAAAAGGGGAGTTAATGCATGCAGGAAGGGGAGGGGGGGTCCTTGTTGTTGTGTGACTGTGCGGGGCAGGAGTGAGGTGTTGTACGAGAGCACTCTCCCCGGAGTTAACGGCCTGTTTGCCTGTGTCACTAACAAACGCCGAACAACATTAGCTAATTGTTATTTACTAACTAATCTTAAACTGACTGTTCAGTACAGAAATGAAGCCCAACAATCATGTTTTACAGTCACGTGGTCTCAGCCTCAGATACTCAACTAATCAAAGTGATGTCATGACAAAAATGAATGACCAACAAAACATTTTTTCTCCTTCATTTTTGTCAAACAATGCTGTATGACACGTTTCTCGCGGTTAGTATCATGGTTGCTAGGCAACCTGAGCAGCACGACGAAGGCTAGACCGTCCCATTTCACAAGCCTCTCACTTCCGCACTTCTCGTACTTATAGTATGCACCGTATGTAGTACGCGTAGTGCGCATACTTCAAGCGTGCAGACCCTGAATTGGGACACAGCCATTGTCTGCTTTTAGCTGCGCAATCAAGTCCCTGAGTTCCTGTAACTCTTCCTCCATCTCTGTAACACAGCTGTGGAATCCCACACCAAATTAGCTGCTGCTTTGCTTTTATCCTGTACAAAATAAAAAAAACAAAAAAAAAACAGTTTATGTTACACCAGATAATAAAACAAACAAACAAAGGAACACACATCTCTGTTTTTAAAGAGTATACCCTGTCAACAAACGCCACGTTTGTGGCAGCACGAGGTGGGAATAAAGTAAATACTCTTCACAGTTTTTTTTTTGTTTTTTGTTTTTTTTAACCTGTCCCGTTTGGTTCTTTTGCCATCAGAATTATTGTCTAAAGGCGAAGAAAGATGCCCAACGGATTTACTTTACCAAATGGACCATCCCAGCCTTGCCGTAATGGTCCATCTGATTCACCTTTTATTGTTTATTTTATTTTCACTTGCTGAATACGGGACAGACTTGACTGGTGGAAAGAAAGGGGAGAAAGAAAGAGGGAAAGAAAAAAAAAACCTGAGAAGAGGGACGGGGAAAAAGGGCAAAAAACAAAAACCAACAGAATAAGCAGACAAAAAAAATATATATATCGATCACCTGGATCACCTGTTGAGAAAGAAAAAAGAAAGCAAGCAGAAGAAGACAAGAGTAATAAACAAGATCACAATGATATATGGGAATATGACAGTAAATACTAAATATTAAACATTATTGTGCAGCACGTGAGATCGACAGCGCACAGTGTTCTTTGAGGTAGGAGCCCAAAAGGGTGTAATTTGTGTGTGTGATCACCCGTGTGTACACCTGTGAGCATGAATGCGCTTGTTTTTAAAAGGTTCCTTCATGTAATGATCTGCTAGAGGGTGTGGGGGGCCACTGCCCCGACCTCCAGGGCATGAAGCAGGTATGGAGGAGATCAAAACTCCAGACATCCAGAGGCCCCCAGAACACAAGAGACCAAGGAAGACCAACAGAGGGGCAGCCGCGCCACTATCCCAGAAAGAGCCGAGGAGAGTCCCAGATGAGGGGTCACTCAGCAGCCGCGGAGCAGAAGCCAGGGGGGGTTGCGGTGACGTGCCCGTGAGCTCCGCCGGCAGCCAGCTGTGCCTGAGTGACCGAGCCCCGGGCCGAGAGGCCGAGGGCACCCCATCCCCGAAGTGGCCCGAGCGAGCCCCAGGCTCCATGCTCCGATAAGCAGCCGCCCAGGAGTGAGCCGGTGGGTACCTGGGCGCCCACCCCCGGACACAAAGAACCACCAATGCACCGATGTCTGAGGGCGTCTGCCACCGGCAGGGGAAGTGGTGGGGGGAGATGGGCCTCCAAACCTTGGAGGGCCTGAGATGTCCCCAGAGAGGTGGGGTCTGATACCCAACCTGACATATAGACACAGACAAACAGGCACACACAGATACAAACATCTATTCCCACCCTCATGCTCTCAACACTCACCCAATGTGGAGACAGACATAGAGAGACACTGTACACACAATCACACTCCCCAAGCGTACTCTAAGCCCCGGGTCTAGGTACCCTTGCCCCTGGAGGGGGAAACTGCGCCCAGACCCAGGTGGTGTTACCCTTTTCCCTGCGGTGGGGAGAAGCAGACCGCCCCGACTCCGCAGCAGCAGGGAGGCCCCACATTCCAGACCCCAGTCGGACGGCCAACTCCTCCTCCTAGCCCCCCCGCTCCAGCAGGCCGCAGAGAACGGGGGTGTAGGAAGACTCCAAACCTCCCTCCACCCGCTCATATGTAGTGTTGATGTATGTGTGTTCTAAGGTGCATTTAAAACCCAGGAGGGCATGGAGCTACCTGCCAGAGCAGCAGGTAAGCATATAGCCCCTCCTGCTAGCCCTCAATGTCTACATGTATTTAAAATTGAGAGGTGGGCAGCGACGCCAGGGGTGAGGTGTACACCCTGATGGTGATTGGAATCCGTGTAGCGTGCCCACCCCCAAGATCCTATATGTATGTGTAATGAGAGTGTGAGTAATGTGAATGTCTAAGTTGTGGGATAAAATTGAGGCAGAGGCAGCCAGAAGGGGACAGAGGGGGGGGATGTCTCCTCTGCACCCTGGTGACACACCCCTACCCCAAGGCCCTGCATGTGTGGGTGATTGTGGTGGAGCGGGAAGAGGGAGGCAGCTGGAGATGGGGAGGGAAGGAAGGGAGGGGTAAGTGACCCCTCCCTGGGGTCAGCTCCCCCGCTGACCCCAGTAGGCACCCCCATACTCTGCAACCCGCCAGGGAAAGGGGGGCCCAGGCCCATCCAGACCGGGGCCCAGTGGAGCAGCGCCTCCCGGCCCCACAGAGCCCGGGACAGTCCACCTGACCCCACCACAGAGAAAACTGCACCCACCCCATCATCCACTCATCTTCCAGACTACACAAGACAATAGACGCCCAGGCTGAGATCTTCCTCCACCTCTCCTGTATCTCCCCCTCCTGCAGAGAGAGTTCCTGAAGAGAGGAAGGCTCCTGCAGGATGTGACAACCTCCCCCACCAGTTGAAGAGCCCCCCAGGTGGTTCGATGCACAGGCGGCACCCTGCGCCAGGACTGGGCCCCCACACACCCACCCGCCCACAACCCCGGCAACACACCAACCAGGACCCAAGCCCCTGAGGCTTGGCCAGGGCCCCAGCCCAGAGACGGAGTGCCCCCAGAACCTCACGCCCATCCCGGACCCACCCAGGGGCAGCCAGGCTACTCTTCACAGTTTAAAAGATAACACCACCCTGGGAATTTCACCCAGAGAATACTGGAAGAACACCAATCACCAAGAAGTCACTTAGGTTCGTTATACTCAGTACAGAGACGAGACTGTTAAAACAGTTTAACAATTTATTAATAATGATTTAAAACTACATATAAAAGCACAATCATAAATATCAATGTACAAATATGCTTAAAAAAAAGGTATTCAGAGCCGAGGCTTACCAGTGGAGGGGCAGGGATGCCACGCACAAACTTGAAAAAAAGAAAGAAAACACACCAAGACACAAGTGCAGCACACTATCACACACTCACACTAATAAACTAAAAAAAAGGCAGGTGTGTACACCAAGGCACCCTAGCCTCCTCCACGTCGGCACTCCGCATCTGAATAAAAGAAACAAAGAAAATTTTAAAATATTACAATAAAACTAATATTCACACGCTGGGGATAGCCCAACTGCAGGAACACACTGGTGATCCGCAGCTAGAAAAAGGGCCTCCCACCAGTGGTGTAACAAAAACCCAAACTACAAATCAAAACAACGGAAAAATAAACATACAACCAAAATAAAACAGCGTCATGAATCATGAGCAGAGTGGCTCATAGGAGGCTTCTACAGCTACGACCAGCTGCGACGGAGGCTTCAGAAGGGTAACCCGCAAATGATCTCTGCAACACCAAGGGAAGTCAGGTGACCAAAAAGGAGATCACAGGTAGCGATCCAGGAATGCTCAAATGGCCACTATTTATACTAGCGCCCCCTAATGCGCCAGGCCGAAAGTGGGTTGAACCGAGAAATAACATTCATCCTGCCACACTTCTTATGAAGGTGGTGTACTGAAAATTACGATTTTATGAGGTGGATAAACTACAACATAATCCACAATTAATAACAGAATCACCGACCAGTAATACGCCTTGATGCATGCTCAATCATCCAGGTAAGTAAATCCCCTAAATTTGATAGTGTTCATCTGGACGTTTTCAGTGAGAGAAACGTTTCGTCAACTTGGATGAGTGACGAAACCTTTCTCCCGCTGAAAACGTCCAGATGAACAGAATAAACTTTTATGGACCAACCAGTAATGTGTCTTTAAATTGGCACCGTTCTAGTGGCAGCTTGTTGTAGCAGCTCCCTGTCTTCGTAATGTTCTTTAGTTTCTTTTGCGGTTCTATACAATACAATGCTCTTCGGTAGTGCTGTACAATAAATCACTGAATAGAAAAATAAACATCTGTTTGATGACACAGGCGACTGACGGGAGGAGGAGAGTCTGATGGAGGAGCAGCTCAGCCACTGCAGTGAGAAACATCCATTCTTCATAAAAGGTGACAAAAATAAAATCACCACCATTATTCTACAGACATTAAGCTGTTGTTATTATGATTATTGTTAGTAATAATAACATTTATTCTGCACACACTGGCATTTTGCCAGTTTATACCAAATGTGGGACAAATCATTGCTGAAGAAAAAAAATGTAGAGCAACTAGTATTTCTTAATGTTTCTAATCTTTCTTTAGTCACTACTTCAAAAACATTGCTTCTGTTTAAAAATATATATATTTATGGTACATACCCACACTGAATGGAAAAATAAATATCTATTTGATGTCACTTTGAGTCTAAAATATAAGACATAATATATTTTACAGTTATTCATTATTGTTTTCTTTGCCACATAATTCCTTTTATCTCGCTTCATATATTTGACATATATAGCTACAAAGTAGAAATTAGTAAAATAAATAAAGCAAAACCATTAAAAGAGAGGGTGTGTCCAACTTTTGAGTGGAAGCGTACCCTACCGGTCAAAAGTGCTAGAACACCTTAATTTTTCAATTTTTTTCAATTGAAAATTATGTAGCTTAGTGTTTCATTGCACTCTGAAATGAAACCACAGTATAAATAAGGAGTTGGAGTTAAACAAAGAAACCATGGAATCAGTTTATAGACCTTGCAGATAAAACAGCTGAACACACCTGTTTTATTCTTTATATTCTTCAGAAAGTTCTTTCCATATATGCTGCATAAGTTCTGCGTGATAAACCAAAGATTTCAAATTTTGATTCATTATACCTTCCAGTCTTCCGTAGTTCAATGGCAGTGTTTCATGGCTCAGGGCAATAGCGGTTTTTGATACGGGCGACACAGGCAGTTGCCCGGGGCGGCATCACGGTGGGGGGCGGCATCACGGGCATCGGAAAAAAAAATTGCTCGTACTCATGCTGCCCCGACATCAGCCAGCGCATATTGGGGATGGCATAGGTACCGATTGGTTTTCTATCGCCCATTTGCTGGGAGTAAGGGCGCCCTCCGTTTGCGAGGTGCACCTGCTACTTCACTGTAAAAAGAATAACTCTATTCAAATTTTAAAAAATGATGTCCAATTGTCACATCCAAAATATTTGACTTCATAGAATCCAAATTGAGTCACTTGATATGACCTGATACTTTTATGTTGATATAAACAATATTACTAGACTTGACTGAAACTTTAAATTTTGCATTGATCCAAATTGATTTTTTTACATAGAACCATATTTTAATTATTGAACCAAGCTAATATATTGAAATTTAACCAACCTAATGTATTCACATCGAACCAAATTAACATGAACTAATATGTTTGTGTTGAAGCCAGGTAATTGATTTACATATATTCAAACTATATTTTTTACATTTCATTTTATTTCAGTTCAAAAATGCTCTGCATTTCCTATAAAAAACAAGACAGTTGGCCAACCAATTATTTCAAAATTATTTATTGTTCCAAACCATTTTAACTATAATCAATAGAGAGGATTAGTAATATACAGATTTAGTGCTACAGCAGAAATGATTAGAGAAATGTTTGTTTTATAAAACCTGCAACCTTTTGAAAACCAGTATAAAACCTGCAATCTTTTTAGAACTGGTATAAAACCTGCAACCTGTCTAAAACTGGCATAAAACCATTATAAAAACTCTTTTTAAACCAATTTGCAAGTACTCAAAAATGTTTATGTGCACTGTGCCTGTACAATGTAAAAAAAAATCTACACATGTATCAATGAAATCAACTTAAATCTCCCTTTCAAATGGGTGTTCTTATAATTTTTGAATGTAGAATACCACTGCAGGCCAACCAAGCAAAATAACCAAGCACACATGCACATGCATGTGCACATACACATGCACACATGCATGCAAACACACTACTGTGCAGTGTTAAGTTCACGATTAAGTTTGCGAATCTTAGAGGTCATCTTGTTAAAGTCAAGCTCCATCATAATCTTTTGAAGAGCCTCAAAGGTGAACCTGAATCCTCGTGGATATTCCATATTAAGAGCATAACAGAGTCCAAAGACCATTGCCACTCCAGCTACCACAGAAGGCAACTCATTCAGGACTTCCACACCATCAATGATTATCCCGATGTCTCGAGGCTGATGTAGGAAGCTTGAGTTGTCCCTGAAGACGAAGAGTGCCATGGTGGTACTCTGCAGCTCTTCCTCAGCTTCATCTTTCTGGGATATCTTGAGGTAAAATATGGAACAAAATGTACAAGTGAAGAACTGAAGTCTGGCACACCTGATAAATCTTTGACCATAATAAACTACTATTTTGATAGTTGTTTGGTCACAGACTATTAGAACAATTATTTGTCTAATCAGATTGTGAATTGCATAATCATTAAATTAAATCAATGGTGGAACATTTTCATAAATGTTCCACAAAGCCCAAGAAAAAAAAGAAAACAATACAGAACCCTAAGATATTAACTTGATGAGTTGATTAATCGTTGCTGTTCTACATTAATCACTGCATTTAATAGCAGAGTTGTCAAATTTACATCAAGAGACTGCATCTCATGTAGAGACAGAACAGATATGGACATACCATGTATTCTTTTATCAAGTCCTCAACACGTTCTCCAAGGTAGATAATGAGAGATTTAAGTATACACTCCCTCCTAATGTCAGCATCAGCATCCTGCAGGAACAGTTAAAATTGTTACTATGCAATATGGAGAGTATGCTGCGTGAGAGGAATTTTTTTTCACCTCTCTATCCTCATGAGGTGACTAATGCCTCTTTTCCACCGACAAATCGGCACGGTGCGCTTGAGAGCAGTTCAGTTTAGCGCGGATGAACTCGCTTGTTGCGGTGGAAACATAAAGCGGACGTAACTGGGAACAGGGGCGAACCCATCTGGCTATGAAAAGTCGCGCGCAAAAGTCTTTGTCCGCAACGTCACAGCCCGAAGAACAACAACAATCGCGATATATGTGTGTTTTTGTACTTTGCTCTGTCTGTGGTTCATTTTGATTGGTTTGATCTTTGGTTCTTGTGGAGGAAGTCGCCATGGTCCAAAGTCAATGGAGTATGGTTGCTGGGAGTTTTTTTTAAAGCCTTTTGTGGGAGCGCTTCTATATCACATCACGTGGGCACCACACACACCCGGGCCAATCAGGTGTAAAGGCGGTGGAAAAGCCTCCGCAGGGGGCTAAAGTGAACTGAGCCACATCGTGTTCTGTCGGTGGAAAAGCGGCATATGCTTTCTTGTCCCTAAATAAAAGTTTATACGTATATATGTATGTATGTGTATCTGGCGAGTGAGAGTGAAAATGTGTCTCCAAATAAATTTTGTTGTAGTTGTGCTCTGTACTTGTATAATGACAATAAATCTCTTCATTCATTCAAGGACAAAGCCCACACTTCCTTTCAACATTTTAAAAGGTCACAGCCATAATCACTGACGTTACCAAAATAAAACTGTAACAGGATACAAATTCTATTAGATACAGGGGTTAAAATGCTAACTGTCATGTTAATAGTTAATTATATACACCCTACCTGATCAAGAAACTCTAGGATTATGGCAGTTTTTGCTTTGGTTGTCCCTCCTTTCTTTCTGATTATTTTAAGTAGCTGTGGGGAGTGCTTGTCCAGCTGGGCCATGAATCTGGTTAGCAGGGGAACTGCAGTAACCCGCAGAAACTCTGCATTAATCTGTACATGAGTAGACAGTGTACAATACATTTTTTTAAAGACCAACTTCCAACAAGAAAAAGTCAAAACATATATTTCCCATTTCCAAACTATGATAAAAGGCATTAGTACAAAAAAGTTAAAGTTATACCTCTTCCATCTGAAATAGACCTGGCCATCTTTCCAAGAGGTTCTTGATGTCGGGCTTCTTATCCACAACCTCTTTCCTCCTGAATTCGAAGGTCCTGGCCATCTTCTCTCGTACAGTTTTCTCATTGTTTCTCTTCTTTAATTTGGTCAGGAGAGATATTCGCTCTAGTTCTAGGCTTTCTGGATTCTCACTGCTGGTCTGAGGATAGTAATTGTCCTCACCTCTTCTTGCCTTTTTGTTGTTCTTGGCTGGCTTGGGAACAGGATCTTCTCGTGACTTTGATTTGAGGGTATTTACTAAGAGCTCAGATGAGCTCAGATGCAAGTCCATGTGACTTAAGCTGAGTGCGGTAATTGCTCACCTTAGTCTTTAGTCTGAGTTTCCATCCGTAGCTCTCATTGAAGGAGTCTGGTTGCCTCAAGCAGGGATGTTTCCTTGTCAGAGCCTCTGCAACGTCACTCAGGTCTGCATCACTGGGGTACGCCTTGTAGGAGAAAATCTTCTCTGCCAGTCTTTCCAGAATGTCGGACAACATTTTTGATGTAGGTGTGAGCCTGGTTTGGTCCTTTGTGTATTCCGCATTCCCTTTCTCAAGTTGACCTTCTGTTTCAAAAGAGAATTGTGGGATGTTGAACTCCTTTGGCCAGGGCTCTGTGCGGAGTTTTTCAGAGGAGCTGCTGCTTAGTATGACTGTGTCATCAGTGTGTGTTGAGATGGAGCTTGTATCTAGGTCACTTTCTACAAATTCTAAAATTAATGTTTCAGTAGCAGACGGTATGACCTTGATGGTGGTAAGATCCTTGATCATGGAGGTTGAGTTCAAGTTCACAAATGTTCCACCAAAGTCTACATCTTTATATTGCAGCCTGATACCTCCAGCAACTTTGCATGACTCTTTAACTTGCTCAATGAGCTCTTCAACTGTGTCTGGCACCCTTGATAGATCCATCCTCTCAGAGCTATTGTCACTCAACAAAATGAGGAGTCGTATGGGATTTGCCATATTTGTGGATCAAGTTGCCTCTCAGCGCTAGTGTACACAAAACTTACAACATAAAATAACACAAAGGAAAGAGACACAACACAGTATCAGCTCCTACTGCAGGTTTTTGAACATATGTTATAAGGGTACTGTCACAGAAGACTGCAAATTTGGATTGCATGTTTAGTGTGTACAACCACACCTTATCCTATACAAAGGACATTTTCCAAAGCCAAAAGTGGTCCAGTTATGTCATGGACTTTTCTAGCCTGTATTGCACAGAAGTTAAAGTGTGCTCTAAGTCCAACCTTGACTTTTTTGTGGACATGCTCTTCCATGGAGACCAGAGGAGGCAAGAGAAGACCAGGTTAGGAATAAATATTACAAGTCACAACTGTCATTCTTAGACTGTAGACTGTGCACAAACTACTTATGTAGCGCAGGAATTTAATGTCAAAACACGTCCTGGATGTCTATAGAAAAGGAGCAAGGGAGGGAGGAGGCATTAGTTCCCATTTACAATCTCCTTGTGTTGGCATAAAGATGATCAGGTTAAAATTGTAAGTGCTATGTCAATGCAGACCTTAAATTTGGATATATCTCTTTAAGGTAATCAAACGCATTCCTCCTACAGTATAATCCACCAATGGATATGGATCTGTCAGTTCATCTGGCCCCAAAAGCAAAATGTCCTTGTTGGGGCTCACTTGAAGTTCAAAGGCCCTGAAATGCTCCCAATGCCACGCCCTCAGCTTGAAGCCGAGAGAGCAATTATTGCACACAATAGTGCCAACACATCAGCAAGGTGAATGAGAGGACAATGAGGGAGGGTCTAGATTATTATGAAATGTTTAAAAAGGATGTGCAGTGTAAATGCAAAATGATACCTGTTCAGATTAAATGAAAATGTATGCTTCAGCCATGGAATGGATGGAGTGATCTGTGGTTCTGAAAGCATACAGAAAAAAAAGAATAATGTTACTTCTCTATAAAACACATAACATAGAAAAACCAAGAAATACGTAACATGACATACACATCCTTATAAAAAGCTAGTACTATAATTTGATTTAGGTTTACCAAACAGTCTACAGACCAGCCATTAGCGACTAAGTTTGGCATAGGGTCAATTTTTTGCTGTTAAAATTAAAATTTCTTCAGAAAATGCACATTTTTCCGAGCCGCGCCTGAAAGTCAATTGAAGGAATTAGTCTTATGTCATTGATCTTATATGCTGGCGTGTTATTTCTGTCTCTAAATCATGCACATTAATAATTATCTTTTGCGCTTGGTGTACACACACATAACACACAGATATTTATATGAAGAGAGACAGAGACAAACATGCGCGCACAAACACAAGCTTGTGTCTAGAAACCGCGAGCTCACCAGAAAAATTCAAACGAAGCGGAGCACGGAGTTATACTATGAATGTTATGAACTATGAACTTATGCTAGCTAGCTGTATCCACCACCGATGCATCGTGGTAACGCTAGCTAGTTAGTATACTGGTAAAAAACGGCTTTTTGCCTAACTTGCATTCCCGACTGTGATGGTCGGTTGCTGGTAACCAGTTCTAACGTCGCGCCGGATAGCTAGCTAGCTTGTAGCTAGCAGCTACAATCATGCAAAAATTGGGGGGTGGCTGTCGACCCAGCTTAAATGGGGTTATTTTCTGCAATTTTGGCAATACAAATTATAAAAGCTTTTGTAATACACTTGGCTTTACTTACATTTATTTTCAGATGAAATTAATCAAAGATGTGACACGATGTTTCCAGCAGCCATGCAGAATAAAAATGGGTCCCGGTCTATTTCTGGTGGGTGTGTTCAAGTGCAAATCACTTTGATTCAAATTAAAGATATTATCTGTTCAACATGAAAAGAAATATATGTTTTGAGAGAAATCAAAAACTTTGCGTTGTGTCCTTTGTACAGATATTTAGTTTCATCCAAATCAAAAGTGGTATTTTAAAATGCAAAAAGAAAGGGTTTCACAATCAAATCAATGATTTTATTCTGTTTTGAATGGCACTTATTAGATTGAATGAATGACTGCATGTTAGACTTTTTTCAGTGTTGCGGCACAGGGAGGACGCGGGGCGGCGGCGGGGTATTCTCTGACCGGCTGGAGCAGCATCTAATAACCAACCAAAATAAAACTAAATAAAAACAAGCTAACAAACACGAAAACATCAGACATTATGATACAGACTTTTAATTTGCACTGATATTTTTTCGAAATTTGCGAAAAGTGAGCGCGAGAGCCCTCAGTGCGCCTGCTCGCTGCTGAAGTCAAAGTAAACTTTATTGTCATCAGAAAAGTTGGGACACCTGTAGGAGTTAGTCGCACCAGGTTTCAAGGCTCGATGAACTTCCATTGCTGCATAACAGCTTTAAATTGTTATCTAGGGGAGGTTTAAAAAATTTCCCTGATTGAAATGTATTGTAGTTTGAATAACACAATAATGATTAAAGAGCAGGCAAACAGATTCTGCCAAAAGATTTAAATATAACGCGCCGACTTGCCGTCTCGTGCTGAAAGCCGACATCTCACAGATTCTGAAACTACAGGTTGTATCACCGTCTGACTTAATTCACTGAACCAGCAGCAAAGGAGCATCAAAACTATGCTTCATGTTTGATAAATATTGTCATGAATTCCCTCTTGCATTTGCTGTCTTGCTTCCACCACTAATGTCACGGCGAGTGGGATGAGCCGTGTGGAAATATTAAAGAAGGATCCAGTCGCAGGCACTCGTGAAGGTGAGGTGGTTTATTGAACACAACGTGAAAATGGACAAACGGCAAACAGAACAGAAGACTACACTGTAACAAAAGTCAGTAAAATCCACAGCAAAACACCGTCAAATTCCAACGGTAATGGAGCGTAAAACCAAAAACTTCCTTTTACTGTATTAAATAGATTGAATAACCGTTAATTGTGAGACTGGATAAAACTTTGTTTTTTACTGTAATAAAATGTTGAAATTATAAATATTGTCTGTGAAAACAAATAAATATGCATACATTTTACAATTAAATATTGTAATGTTGAAAATGTCTGAAAAACTTAGATTTTACGGTATTATTTGAGTAAAACTACATCTTTTGGGGTTGTGCACATTGGAATTCACAGTATAAAGCTGTAGATTTTTAAGCAAACAAAAACATTCATTTTTACAGAAGCAAGATGTTAAAAAATAGGGTCCACCGTAATAATACAACCAGTAAATACCATTTTTTTAAAAAAAGAAGCAAATATCAGCAGTGAAAGACAATAAAATTGATAGCATTTTTTTTTATTTTAAAATTCAGATACTGATATACAGATTAAACGTTAGGCCTGCAGTATATCATTGTTAACCTTCTGATAAAAAAATCAACAGCAAAAGAAGATGTTAAAAATAAAGTTCATGGTTGTGAATAAAATTGATTTCAATAATCTTTTTTAATTATTATTTTAAAACAACTTTATGTTGTTGTGTTTCACGCCATATTATCAGACCACCTTACGTGGGTCCGCCTTAAATTTTGAGTTTGTGTGATCGCTGTTGATTGGTAGCTAAACTGCTGGTAAACCGTGTACAGACGTTTTACGTTCGAATTGCAGAGAAAAAAAAATTGTGGTAGCAACATTGTGCAGTATGAGCGAACCATTTCACCAAAAAAAAGGGGAAGCAAGGCAAGACGTGGCTGCAGCGGTCTGCAGACGTGACTTCTGATCAAATTCGAACCTCCTCCTAAAGAAACAAAGAGCGACATTACAGTGCAGGATGACGTCACCTGAAAATGACCAATAGCGTGGCGCGCTGCTGAGCTGTGTGCCAACCGCTCTTTTTTTCATGCAGGAGATTCAAGTTGGCTTAGCTAACAGACACAGTTTTGAACTCGTATATTAGCGCCATTTATTGCTGCTTGGACCACAGCATCTTCGGAATTTGTAGACATCCTGGCAGCTTACAATTAGTTCGAGGTGAGGTGAGTACATGCAACTTCAAGTTATCTCTGTTATAAAAATCCACCAGCCCAGCGTTTATAGATAATTTTAGCAGTTCGTTTTTTATGAGTGAGGTTGTGAATTTAGTTAGCATTTGTGAGTTGAGTTAGCATTACTGTCGCGAGGGAAGCATTGCTCTGGATTAGTTTCTGTGTTTGGCGTGCTTAATTCGCTAGGGAGGAATTACCAAAGTACATGGAGTTATGTTAACCTGTAATTTCTGTGGTAAGGTAGTTCAGTCATCAAGGGGCTACGTCAGGGGTGGGCACCGAGGGCCGGTGTCCCTGCAGGTTTTACATGTGTCCTTGAACCAACACAGCTGATTTAAATGGCTAAATTATCTCCTCAACATGTCCTGATGTTCTCCAGAGGCCTGGTAACGAACTAATCATGTGATTCAGGTGTGTTGACCCAAGGTGAGATCTAAAACCTGCAGGGACACCGGCCCTCGGGGCCTGGAATTGCCCACCCCTGGGCTACGTGCTTCATTGTAAACTGCATCGGAATGAGCCACGTCACTTTTTCTGAGAAACGTTTCACTATTCTACTTAAAATTGCAGGGTCAGTTTCTACTGCCTGCTTCAACCATACAGAACATTGTGGAGGAAATGCAGAACATACAGTTTGGGTAAACTTGCATCACTGTTAAAAGATGACACATCATTATCAGAGGAGGACATCAACAAAGTCTGCGAGTCTGTCAAAAGCTATGATCTTTTTTCTGCATGTCATACCGGGCCATTGAGGACAGTGCACTCCAGAGCTCAGACCTTTAAAAAAGCCTTCAACTATGTGGAACCAAAGAAAATATTTTTAGGGAGAGATGAAAACAGAAAAGATAGGTTTGCCTATTATGTGCCTTTAAGAGAGACTTTGAGATGTCTGCTAGAGTCTGATCTGTGGCAGAAATCAGAAGAGCCCTCTACTGAGCCTCCTGCTGATGTTCTGTGTGACATAAGTGATAGTAAGCTGTTTAAATCAAATGATTTTTTTGGTCAAAACCCATCATGTCTCAAGCTAGTACTCTACCAGGATGCCTTTGAAGTCGTTAACCCTTTAGGCTCTGCAAGGACAAAACACAAGGTATTAGCTGTATATGCATCAGTGGCAAACTTGCCACTTCATGTACGCTCAGACACAGATCACATGTCTCTTGTCTTACTGTGCAGGGAGAAAGATTTTAAAGAGTTTGGTCATGCTAATGTGTTCTCTGAATTACTGGCAGACTTGAAAGAATTGGAGGACAGTGGGATTGTTGCATCAGATGAAACTAGAGTCAAAGGAACTTTGTTTTGCATTGCTGGTGATAATCTGGGTTCTCACTGTATTGGTGGCTTCACTGAAAACTTTAGTTCTTCAAAGTACTTCTGCAGGTACTGCCTGATAACGAAATCTGAATTTCAGGGTGCTGACCCAAATCTGTGTGGACCAGAACGTACCAAAGAGAACTACAACTCTGCTGTTGATCACCTCCAGATTGACAATACACCAGACGTCGAAGGAGTGAAGTTCAGGTCAGTGTTCAATTCACTGAAATACTTCAACGTTTGTATGCCAGGCTTGCCACCATGTCTAGGTCATGATATCTTTGAGGGAGTAAACAGATTCAAGAAGATATTTTACACATTTCTTTGTTGTCTGTCTCTAAATCTTATTTTGTCTTTATTATGATTAAAAAGGTTTGTTTTGTTCCTGCCCTTTTCAGACACTGAATTTGAGCAGAAACCATAAGGATACTCAAAGGACCTGTGACTCTCAGGAAAAGGTGAGATTTCAGGTCATAATCTTTTTTTCTTTTTTTTTTCCATTAAATTCATTTTCCTTTTTCTCTTTACAATATTGCTGTTTTGTTTTTGTAAACAGCATCAAATGAGAGGGACAGATGAAACAGTTTCAAGACAATGGCAGGAAAAACATGCTGAAGATTGAAACAAACCTTGGCTGGAAATATTTGGTATGTGTTTTACTGTAAATCAAATTGTTGAAAAACATTCAGCTACACTGCAACACAGGGAAACTTGATTTGCACTTATTTTGTTACTTTAATTTCTTGTCTCATTATTTTTGTCAGTTATTATTGTTTATGGTGTATGCCCTTCTTGTTTTCTTTCTGAATGCAGAAGGTATCTAGCCAGTCCACAATGAAAGCTTCGTTGCACCCCATGAGTCTTCTGGCAGAAATGATGGCACCTGTATTCTTTGGTTTCCCTAAACATCACACCCTGCCTGTTTATACGAGGCTCTTCAGTTAAGTCTGCACCCAAAGATTCAATAAGAGGTAAGCAGTGGTATTATTCAAGTTTTGCTAAAAAAAAAAAGATGGACAGGAGACACTAATCTTAATCAGCCGAGCTCAGGTTCATGTCCAGGTGAGCAGTTTCATATGCTATAAAATGTAGATTGAATGATAGGTCTCATCACCATGCATTCAGCCATTAACTTAAAGTTCTATGATAAATCAATAGGAAACTTAAATACGTTTTCCAACAAATTATGATTGTGATTAGGGCTGCGTTGTCTATGTATCACTTTTACATAAGTAGATTTAAATGATAACTATTGCCAAAACGCAACCTGGGCTGTTTTGTTTTTTTTCTGTATCGATTTTGATGCACTCAAATTTATGCCCCGGCCCCCTAGTATTCCCATTCACTGGCTATTGACCACAAAACAAAATCACGGTCAATCTCAAAAACAGCTCGTTTGTCGTAATTATGCTTTTAGATATATGTTTGTCTTGTTTACAGTAAAAAAAAAAAAAACAGCCCAGGTTGCATTTTGACAATAGCTATCCTTTAAGAACTGTATATTTTACACTTAAGAAATCATTTATCATTAGATCTGTTTTTAGCAGCACGTTTTGTTCATTTCTGTGCATTTTGCTCAAGCACTGATCAAACTTTGTCCATTTTTTGCTGCAGAGGGGATCCTGCCAGTCCAAAGTGAACTCCTGATGGACATTGAAGTACTCCTGCAGAGCTTGTATCTTCGACACCATGCGCATTAGAAACTCCACTGAGTCCTTTCCTTCACCAAGGCAGGACCCAGTGACTCATTACTGTTGATAGGTCAGGGGCAGGTAATATTTTGTTTCATGTTTATTCATTCCTCCATGGATTACCAGCCATATATATGGACACATGCTGTATTCTCAAGATCTATGCTGTTTTGTAGGAATAGAGAAAATGATATGTTTAGTCTGTTTTCAAATGGTATGTCAAATTTTCTCATTGTTTATCAGTAATATTCACTACCTTGGTTATATATGAGTATCTTTAGATTTTTCTATATTTAGCGGTTGCAAATGTAAAATGTACGGTAAACCATTTATGTTCCTCATATTGTACTGTATTTTTAGCGGTAAAATACCGGCAGCTGTGGTTGCCAGGAATTTACCGTAAAATGTATCTGGTCAAAATAAAATGCTGTAATTTGTTATACAATTTCACTGTGTTTTTTACTGTCAAAGGTTTTAATAAGGTTTAACATATTTCTGTTATTTTTACAGTTATTTACAATAATAGGGTCCATCCTATTACTGTTAAATTAACAACAAATTACTGTAAATATTATTATATTATAACTTTTTTTTACTGCAAATATCCGTAAAAAGCTATGGAAAGTTGCATTTTTTACATTAAATTGCTGTATAATTGACAAATATATTTGTTTTTTTCTATCATGATTTTGGTAAAATAATACGTTGTCTACCTTAAAATTTAGGGTTACAAAACCAGTATACTGTATTGTCTTTTACAGATTCCACATTTTTTTTCACGGTATATTCCTGGCAACCACAGCTGTCGGTATTTTACCGTAAATTTGACAGTTTTTTTTTTTTTTTTTTTTTAAACAGTGTATCTAAACTGGGAACAACTAAACTAGTGAACACAAACCTGGGCCCTGTTTCAGAAAGCCGGTTTAGAAAACTCAGAGTTAAAAATGATACTCAGGGTTGAGTAACCCCGAACTGTCCAACTCGGAATATTCGGTTTCAGAAAGGCTGATAACAATTAGTTCAATCAACGCGGAGTTGCTTTAACCCCAAGTTAAGCGCGCGCATAAAGCCCTGATTAGTGGAGCACAGATTAAGCGAGTCACCATGGAGACGGAGGGAAAGAAGGCGCGGTCAATGTATTTTACAGCGCTTGAGGCCGAAATTCTGATGGCAGCATATGCCGATAACATGCAAATTTTGCGGAAAAAAAGTAACAGCCTCAGCTGCAAAAGAAAGGGAGCATGCATGGCAATACATAGCCGACAGAGTCAATGCGTGAGTGTTAATTTAAACATTGATCTAGGGATTTCCACCCATTTAACACGTTATTTTATTATATTTCATTTTATTTTTTATTTTATATATTTTATTTTGTGATGTGATGTGAGCGCAGGTGCAACCCAACAGGCCCCAAACGTTCCTGGCAGCAAGTAAAAATGAAATATAAAAAATGTAGAGGAAGAGGGTCCAGCCACTTCTCCAACAAACCTTTCCTCAGTAAGATGTTCAGCACTGATTTACAACCAACCTAAGTAGGCATGTACTATGAATGTCAATGCTATTTTCTGTGTTTCAATAACTCCCCGTAAAGCAGCTGTACAAGACCTGTTTGATCAAGAAAATAAAAAAATGCTTTTTGGAAATGGAACACTTCAAGCAGCAGAATGGAATGTGAGTGCCATCTATACAGCCAATCACGCCTGGGAACCCTGAAAATAAATGTAAAATCTAAGTAGTAGTTCAAGTATCATCACATCATGAATTAAGTTTTGTTCATCCTGATACCTGCAATTTTGTGGAATCCCTCTTTGATAAATCTTGTGGGTCTATGACCGGGGAACACCACAAACAAGTACAGGAGACGTTTCAGTGCAACTGTAACATTCCTGACTGCCCGACAGACGGTAGCCTTGGAAACGTGCTCAGCGTCACCAATATTATACAGAAAGCTCCCGTTTGCAAAAAAAAACGAAGTGCAATACAAATAATATGTACAGAACTGAGAGAATGTCTGCGATGTGTCACATGAGCAATATAAGGCCTGAGGATGTTATTCAAATAAATTATAGATTGTGCTGAAAAACGGTAACGTTCACACAGAAAATCATCAGGAAATAATAAAATGTCCAAACGCGCTCTAATCACTCTCTCCCGGCGGAGAGCTCTGTGGAGAATTTGGGCTTCAACATCTACTGGCTCTTCAAGGAAGGGGCACGCCATGTCTGACACTTCCTACAGTCAGGTTTCCGACAAAGAGGCGGAGAAGGTCAGGGTTAGTTGAAGTAAACCTGCTAGGGGGCAGGTTAGCTTCACGGAGTGTGTCGTCATAGTAACTCACTCAGAATTAATCTAAACTTGCTTTGTGAAACCGAAAACCCAGAGTTTTCGTTAACTCAGGGTATACTTACTCAGAGTTTGCACTAAATCAGCTTTCTGAAACAGGGCCCAGGACATGTACATGAAGGAGGATGAACAGCGGAGAATGATGACGGACAGCAGGGAGAACACACAGAAGGAGCATGGTGGATACACAGACAGACCAGCAGCTACAATGACAGAAGACACGACTTAAATACACACAGAGAAACACAGGGAGATTACACACAGGTGGTGGACACAGCTGGAGGTAATTAACGAGACGAGACAAGGGAGGTAAAACTGAACACACTTACATGAGACGCAGACCTTCACAATAAAACAGGAAACAAGAAAACACTACACAAGGACGCAGACACGACACTGAGAGACAGACAGAATATAACACATGCAACTCAAACAATACATGAAATAACAAATCCTTAAACACGGATAACCAGAAACAAGAAACTAGTAATAATCATCATCACCACCACCACCAGCACTACAAGAGAATAAGAAATGATCCAGAACCGTGACAACTAATCACACTTGCTGCACAGCTCTCTCACTGTAGTTCAAGACTAGTTTACCATTATAAAAAAATCTGTTTTTTGCATTATTTGCTTGCTTATCATGTATCAGTCTACCGATGTGTACAGTGTTGCTGCCCATTGTTTTTGTTTGTTTGTTTTTTTAAAGTGCCCTCTGACAAGAAAGCTTAATTTCTGCTAATTTCTACTGAAGAACTTTAAACTTTTACAAGCGATGCCAAATTGCAAAAAGCTTAGCCATGTTTCTAATAAAACCTCTTCAACGTTGCTCTACTTCAGTTCAGCAGCATCAGGTAATGTTCATATGTCAATTCGTGGTTTTCTTCCTTTTGTGATTTACTGGAGAATATTTTCAGGGGGTTATCTGCTATAAAAGCCAAGACTTTTTTTTACAGAGACCTAAATATAGCACAGGGGGTAAAACGTCGCACCAAAAAAAATGGGATGACCAACATATTGCACAGAACAAGGAAAGACTAAGATATTGCACATGGGATGGCAGCAACATAGTCAATGAACAGCAGCAAGAGAGTTATTGTATGGAAGAAGTCTGTTCACGTTCTTAGTTTGCATTAAAAGCTCTGACAGCCCACGGGAAGAAGGTGTTTTTTTAGTCTATTGGTTTTGCAACTGATGGAGCACCTGATGGATCTTGACTATAAGATAACAGACCACAAAATAACAATATATACAAGTATCAAATGGTAAATGAATTCAGTCCTAGCCCCTTTGTCACCCACTGCTAGAATAATAGACAGGTTTTTTAAAGGGGTTGCACACAAACGCAAAGCAGACGTTGATGCATTGCCAAATATGCTTCCAAACCAACTTCCTTCCAAGCTAATGACTAGAAAATAACAACTAACTACTCCTGAAATGTTGGAGGTTTTAGCACTTCATACAGTAAAGTTACAGGAGAATAAAAATAATTATCAGACAAAATGTACTTTGTTTGTTGAAATAATCCCATCCGGTACCTCGTGAGAACAATAAATATATAATTTTCTGTTGTAACCCTCAAACTGAATGGTAATGTAATCCACTCATTTTTTGCTTTATCACAAAACTCAAACATCACTACTTCCAAGTCTAATCGTCTGTAATGGAGGCAGAGTAAACTGGATCCGCAGTCCGTGCCCAGCGAATGCTCACAGTACAGGGGGAACAAATTTAGTTGGTGATACCTACCTTGGCACAACACTGATCCTGCGACAATTTGTTACCCCGGTGTAAATCATGGACAAACAGTATCCCACAGTTGTTTGTGTTTTTAAACCGATTTTGCACAGAGACATTTTTTAAAATGTATTTATAGCAGTGTTGAATATTCTTACACTGAAAAAAAAGAATAAAAGGGAGAAAAAAACAACTATATGTAAAATGATTAATGTTTTTTTTTTCTCTGTAGGTTTTGTTGTTCCCTAACTGCAGGGAACAACATGACTCCATAAAATAACATATTTATTTTCTCCCTCTCACTGTATGTGTGCAGATTTTCTATGGGAAGAAAAGAGGCAGCAGACAATCTCTGAGCCAGAAGCCCATGAACACAGCTGCCCTGGGGCAGACTGACAGACGTGAGGCTGCTATATCACGCCATCGGCCCCTCTGGCCAACACCAGTAGGCGGTAGGGTAAAGTGTCTTGCCCAAGGACATAACCACCAGGACAGAGAGAGCTGGGAATCAAACCGGCAACCTTCTGGTTACAGATGAGCTTCCCAAACCCCTGGACCACGGTCGCCCCAAATCTGCAATAACTGAGGAGGAAGTGAAAAGATGGCAGGAGGTCACGCCACTGACACTCACAGAAGACCTACTAAGCTGGTGGAAATCCCATGAGCAAGTCTATCCTTTCCTGGCCACACTGGCAAAAAGAAAGAGTCTTCTCAACCGCTGGAGACATCGTCACAGCAAAACAGACACTCTTACCTCAGAGCATGTTGATCAGCTCCCTTTTCTGAGCAGGAATGCTGACATTGCTTCACTATCTAAATTCACTTCACTTCACTAAATTTGTTTAACTTTTTTAGGACAGGAACAAACAGGACAGTTTACTTATTTTAATTTAAGACAACATATTTTATTTTATTCCAATTTAAAAAAAATTTTATTTAATGTAAAACTATATTGTTTTAATTTTACAGTAATTTACTTTCAAATTCTTTTGTTGCTGAAGGGGCTGCATAGTTTTTACAAATTTAGTGGTTCGGAATAGCTATAATTGTACCGTTGTCCCCAGATGGTTGCATTCAGTTACGTTGCTGTGATACAAACAGTTCAGTTTGTCAGATATAAAACTGATGGAAATTAGAGAAACACTGAGTGTTTGACTTTGTTTTTATTAGGTAAAATGATTAGAAAAAAATGTGACAAATCACAATATATTGTATTGCAGTACTCAGAATATCACAAAATATCAAAAATTGCAATAATATCGTATCGTAAGTTAAGTATTGTGATAATATTGTATCATGAGGTGTCTGGTGATTCCCACTTCTAGTGGCTAGTGGTGTTAACGGTTAACCCCCACCCCCAGAAATTAAAAGAGCTTGAGTTTACAATATTCATGCTCATGTCTATTATTTGATTTTGTCCCCCACTAAAGTCCTCTTCATATAAAAAAATATTTGTGCACCGGGGCTAATTTTCTTGTGTGATTAATCCTGATTGTTATATAATCAATGTTATCTTTTTTCAGGAAACACGTCATCTATAATACCTACCATTATCCAATGACACATTTGATTACCTGTATGTTTTGCTCGTTTCTTCTCTCCTTTTCTTATTTTTTTTTTCTATACTGAGCATCTGATAACACTCAACACAAGAATCACCACAACATAACCTAATAGACCTTGACCATTTTATAGGGTTTTATTTTCTTTCTGGGATTTCGCACAAGCCAGAAAAAATAATCAATACACACTGGGCTTGGATTGACAACATTATGAATGAAATGTTCTTTGTTTGGATGCTTCCCGCCCCCTTTCCCTTTTGACAGGTTGTGTTTGAGACTTCAGCGCAGCAGCAGCAAGCAGGGGCACTGAGGGCCCTTGCGTTCACTTTTCCCGAATATGTGTGAAATAGAATTTAGAAAACACAAATTGTGCAAATTATAAGTCTATATCATAATGTCTGGTGTTTTGTGTTTGTTGTTTTGTTTTTATTATGTTTTACTTTGCGAGCTGGTTATTAGTGGCATGGTGTGAATGACCGTAAAATTGTATATGCAGGAAAAATTGCAAGGTATTGTTTCATCTCATTATAGGGTGTCTTCCTCTCTCTGCTGTTCACGTTTATTAAAATGAAAACAAACATAAGACAATCTTGATGGGAGGGGCAATGGGGGAGCCTCAAATTTTAGAGCTGGAACAAAAATATGCAAAACAAGCTACAAAAAGCAGTCAAATTGATATAATGATACTATTCACTAAAGGAGAAATGAAACAGTAATTAAAAAAATCAAGTGAAGATGGCAGAACAGTAAAGATGAAAGAATTCGCAGGAAGTTAGTGTCCCCTATTAACACTCCTGTGCAGGTGGTGGCGGTAATGCACCAGAAACGTTGTTGCCAATCGACATTAAACAAGAAGAAGTAGCAGCGCTTGTAAAAAGCAGAACTTGGCCGTAAGGAAGTAAGAGTATAACTACAGTCATCAAACTTTTCATCTTCCACGAGGACTTTTAGTTTTTTTAAGCCGTCTAAGGCAAAGATCGTGTGGCTGTGCTGAGCTTCCTTTCTGCTTCTCCTCTGGTCTCCAGCAGATCGCGTTTCTGTTTCTGATGTGTGTTTGGAAAGATATACGCTCTCGTTGATCGTTGTAAACAAAGAACGTGTACTTGTGCTGACTGACGGGAGTAACATGCCGGAAAGAGGAGGTCAGTGAGCCCACTGTCTCTACTAGTCCTAGTCCAGTTATAAAATCGGCGCGCTTGCCTCCTTCTCCCCTGGTGGATCTTTAATTCGGGTTACTCAGAGAGGGATCCACAGTGAGTAAATTATAACTGCATTGGTTGCCTAACTCCATAATTGTCTACAGGGTTTCTGTCTTAGCTAATTTGTGTTTTCGTTTGTACCTTCTGTTTTATGGGATCAGAACGATGCCACCTTGAAACGAAACCGAAAAAATATTGAAACCGAAAAGAAATATTGTAACTGAAATAAATGTACTGAAAAATCTTGTATTGAAACCGAAAAAAAATTTATAGTGAAAAACAATTAATTGAAACTGTAATGTTTTTTGTTTTCGCTTACAATTTTTTTTTTTTTTCAGTTTTAATCCAGTTTTCCGTTTCAATCCATTTTTCAGTTTCAAACCATTTTTCAGTTTCAATCTGCTGGCACTGTTTTGGCGTCCAGGGGCGCGCTGGGGGGGGGCGGGGATTCCGGCCCGCATGTATTTGCATACATTATAGAGGCCACTAGTGCTGACCAAGCTGCCATCTTTCTCTCTTCCCGTCTTTCAAAGGCTTCTGCAATTTCAGCTTGACCCTCTAAACAGCAAGTAAGTAATCATTTTTTGTCATCTTTCCTTGCTGTCCCACTGGACTGGACATTAGTTTAGTTTTTTTAGCTACATCTGGTGAAGTTGTGGTAAAATACTGGTATTAGCCTATTCGTCGTAGCAAGCTAGCCTGAAGCTAATATTTGCTAAATTTAGGGATACCTGTGTCTCTTTAGGAGTTGGAGGCCGGTGTTTTAGGAGCGGCACAAGATCTCATCAACAGGCAGTGTTGGGGAGTAACGTAATACATGCACCGGCGTTACGTATTTAAAATACAAAATATAAGTAAATGTATCCGTTATAGTTACTGGTGATATTGAGAATACAGTTAGTTTGTTGAAATAAATGGATTACATGGCAGTATTTTCCTGTTTCATATGTTAGGCTATGGTCTCTCTATTTTTGGTAATTCCATGCCGGTGGAAACCCAAACAAAACACGCAATAAGAGGCTCTAAAAATTATTATACAAAACTGATTTAATATGAAGGCAATTGACTATGTGCACGTTAGCATATGCTACTTCTGGTGCAAAAACTCCTGTGGGGAGCTTTGTTTCCGGTGTCCTATTCGCGCCCTGTTTAATGTCCAAAAGAAGTTAACCAAATGAATGAATTAAGCGTCGATTTACATTTCTATAGATGTCTTGGTCATTTACCCAATATAACTGTAAATGATGTTCATGGACTTGTCGATATTTTGCCCCCACGCCTCAGAGCAAAAGAGAAAAGGGATTCAAATGTTATATTTCTCAGCTGTCCCTCCTTTATTGCGGGTGTTATGTTCAAAAAATAACCAGCGATAGGTGAAATCAAGTAGCCAATTTTATGTTTTTTGATGCGTGGACATCGTGGACATCCAGTACTGCACTTTTTAATTTAGAAGGTAAGTCACAACATACCCTTCATACATACTAATGTATAGAAACCCTCACCAGCAATCGTTCATTTTTTGTGTGGCTTTTTTCACGGTTTAACATGCTGTGTAGGTGTGGACATAACGGGAAACATCTGTGACTGTTGTTCACCTGTAGTTTGAATGCTGAACATTTGCCTGTTTAAAGAATAAGACCAGTCACTATACAGAGATGTGCTTCTGAATGTGGACGATGTGTCTTATGCTGCAGTGATGCAGTTCTGCTTGTGTTGAGTGATGCAAACAACCGATCGATCTAAACTCTTTAAACGTCAATCACGTGGTTACCGGCTACCTGCGAAAATAATCGGGACGGTAAGCCAATTTCTGTCTTAGAGCATTTGCGCCGCTGTGTGTTTTTGTGGTCTTCTTTTGTGGCTAATTCCGTGAATTTTGGTCTGATCGTGGTGAAACTTTGTGTGTGGAGTCAGTGATAGCTCTGGGAGCTAACCAGCCTATCTTTAATCGGTTACTTACATGAAGTCTGAAGAATTTCTGGTTCGGTTTTGTTTGTTTAGCGGACTTCTGCGCATTTACGTAACTGCTCGTGTAATCGCGGCTTATTTTCGGTGTGTTTGGTGGTTGTAGAAATGGTTTATATGACATTTTAGCTGAGATTATGAGGTTTCTGTGGATACCACACATGTCTGGACTTATATTTCTCAACCCGCGTTATAACCGATTAAACGTGATCTCCTCCTTTTTGCCCCCGGTACCGGAGACGTGGGGCTTAAGTGGTTAAACGTCAAAATCTATCATTAGATTTTTTTGTGACACAACAGTGGTGAGTGTTCCCACCTTCTGCTCTTTGGAACTTAACGCAATCTTTCCGTTTTCAAGTTTTGGACATGATTTTGGAGTATATCTTCACAGTAGCGATTTACCGCAAAGTAAAGCTACCGGAAATGTGCAACCCCACATCCGGCCTCAAACCAGGAAGTTAGCATTTTCTCGTGCACATAATCAATAGCAGAGTGTTACAGGCATCGCCCTAAACAATGTAGCCTCATGGGCAGTGTAGTCCATGCTGCAGGGAGAATGGACTGCCATACCCGTTATGTGTCTGTGAGCGAAGGAGGGAGAAAAAGGAAAAGTACGACCTGTCACGGAGCAGAAACGGGAGCTGGAAGCATGTAAATATAATAATAACCACTGCAGCCAAAAAGAGTGCCCAGCTGTAAGTAAGCTATTAAGACTCGACTGTACACTGTGTTCGTGTTTTCCTCTGAAACAATAAGTTCCGTTGCAGCAGCCTTTCAACGCCTCTCTCTGTCTCTCGCTAGCAAAGTTGACCCAGACAACAAAGTAAAGCTAGTTTTCAACTACGAGCCCGACACGGAACCCGACGTATTAGCCAGAGGTCCCTTTACTACGGTTTGGAGCCGCTGACCTGTTTTATATACACGCGGAATAGTTTTCTATACGAGATCGCTGCGAAGAGTGCAGCCTTACCTTATGTCCACCTACTGTTACTCATTTATATTAAGATTTTAACATCTAGTTGGTATTGGTATGGCGAGTAGCCTTCAGTAATAGTAATAAATCACACAGCAATAGTATATTCATGTAGTTGTAAAGTATTCAGAATACATTACTTCTATAATCTTTGGTGGAATACATTTTAAAATTAACCTTCCCAACACTGTCAACAGATTAGCACCTCATATCACAGTGCAGCAAAAGCAGTTTCATGAGCACTGGGAAGGACAAGCCCAGAGCCCAAAACAGACAGTGCAGGAGATGACAAGGTTAGTAATTGTATGGTGAAAATTATACTTCTAGTTATCTTGATTGGCAAAAGAAATGTAAATACAAAATCTGCTTCTCACATATAGGGCATTTCCAAGATTTTTTTTTCAAAACCTCTTCAATTTCTTTCATTACAGCTGTCCTGTGCCAGATGTTCTGTTGACCCACAGTGAGAGGCATCATTTCAGAAACACCAGGAAGACTGAAACTCATCGCCGGGATCAAGCAGGGCTCGTGATCTTCACCAGCAGCTCCCTCACAAGAAGGATAAACCCAGCATTTCATGAACACTGATGGAGACCTTTGCTTGTGTAATGTTAGAAGTACTCAGATAATCCTCAGAGGGTCTGGACTTTTACATAATATAATAGCTTTAAGTCCTGTAGAAAGTTAAATATATGTTGTGCTCTCTGGTTACTCTGGTATGAATGACTCTGAATTACTTTATGATAAATGTCAAGTGTTCTCTGTCTGTGAGGTGCCCACACTTGAAAAAGACCAGACTTTGAATTTCACTCAATTTATTTTTGACCAGTTTCAGGTTCATTCAGTCGATAAGGTAGTTAGCTAGTTAGATAGCTGTTTTGCTAGCTAGGTAGGTAGGTAGAAAACCGATAGCCCGTCTAGCTCAGTCTTCCTCACAGTGGAAAGTGGATTGTGCTTTGTTTGCTGTCCTCTCAGTATGTCGCACCCGGGTCAAATGACTGCTGCATGCATTTTAAGGTCTACTAGGCACGCCAGCCCTTGATTGCTCTAATTCAGCACACCTGGCGGAGCGGTGCGCACCAGGCCGCGCTTAGTTATAGATTGCACACAAGGTCTAATCAGCGGCCACGCGCAAGCAGCAGCACAGAGCAGGTAGTGGGCAGAAGGAGGAAGAGAAGAGTAACAGCCACACCTACTAGGTCAGCGCGACAATAAATAACACACTATTGTCAAAAAACAGTGAAATAATTCCAGATCACAAGTTTTTAGTTCAAATACAAGTAACAACATTTGACTTTAATCAGGTTTTATTTAATTGTGTTAGAGAAAACATCACATGCTCATCATGTAGCTGAGTATATTCAGTGTTTAAAACAGAAGTTGTGCAGGTCTGAGATCAGCAGTTTTCTGAAACACCAAACTGAGGTACTGTTAATGCTGATGTATAGTGACACAGTTACAGGAGTGATTAATCCTTTTGACTTTTTGTCTTTAAATTTATCAATAAAATAGCTGCAGCTTTCACTGACAGCACATGTGGTACTTTAACCTTTGTACTGTTTTCTTCAGTTAATTTTGGAGTTACTACAAAGATTGAAGATATAGGATGATCTGTCTGCTGTCACTGGGTGGTGCTGAGGTCTGAATCTGAGGACAAATCACAAACAGAACAGAATCATCTCAAATCTGAAATAGAGCTGATCCTTCTCTGTCCTCACACACTCGGGATCTGAAGTTGTTCAGTCCTACAGTTCTGCCGACAGCTGTTTATTTTTTATTTGTTTAAAAGCCTTATATACTAACACATTTTCTAATATCATGTTTACCTTTGAGTTGTTGATGCTTTATAAATGGACATCTGCAAAGATGAGAGGATGGAGCAGGTTTCAGTCGAGGTTCAGTCTGCTGCTGCATCCTGGTCACAACATACGGAGATGTTATCAGCAGTGGTATTGAACAAGAAATATTAATGCTTCAAATTATTTGTCCTAAAGGATGCAAGCTGTACAGAGTACTGCACATGTGACTTTGTGAACATAACTCATTAAAAATAATTCGGACAGTTTTTTTTTTTTTTAACCTGAATATTTGTAACAAACTTTGTGAACATAACTCATTAAAAATAATTTGGACAGTTTTTTTTAACCTGAATATTTGTAATAAACTCAGTAAAAAAAAAAAAAAAATGCTAAAAAAATAATCAGAAGAAAAATGTAACATTTTTAACTTAAGCTGACAAGCGGAAGTAGTTGGTTTCAGTACATAAGTATCGGGCTTTGCTATTTAATCCGTAGGTATTGACTAATGAGGGGTTACTGAAGTGCCAGGTTTTTAAAAGTTGGCGTTAATGTCCTTCCACATGTGGAAAGCGATAGAAAACATACTGCTGTTTGCACATATTTAATAATCAGCTCTGCACAGGAGCAGAAGCAGAGTCCAGCCTGTTACTCTTACAGTATAATACTCATAATAAAAGTACAGTAACCGTGGTTAGTCACTAAGCAGCCCGGTGCGTTTCTCTTGATTTCTTTAGTCAGGGTAAATTCATTCACCTGCACGGGTTAGCTAAACGAACTTTACAAAACAAGTTTTCCCTACAGCCGAGTGCTCATCTTAGCTAGCTAGGTAGCTAGCTAAGGACCTAAATTACGGAATAATTAATGCAGTGGGGCCTCAGGTCCTCCTGTCCGGTAGTCCAATTTACTGAAGAACACCTCAGGCTGGCACTTTGAAATAGTCGGTAATGTAAACGAGTAATGTAAACGCTGGACCTCTCAGCATCTGCCATTCCCGAACAGACACGTGCAAGTTTGTCCGTGACCAGTGTTGCCAACTCCTCAGTAAGGAAAATCGCTATTGGTTGTCCTAAAAGTCGCTAGAAGTCGCTAAATGACATCATCGCCTAATTTGCATAATTGGTCATGGTAATGTAATAGTAACCTACGTTGTTGAAGAGAGAAATAACATCGTGGAAGAGACATAAAGTGAGTAAAAAAACATCCTAAATGCATTTAGAGTTTATTTAGAACTACAAATTAAATTTCTTTTAGCAATTATTGTTTTTTTTAATGTCACAATTAAGATAAGATAAGATGACCTTTATCAGTCCCACAGGTGGGAAATTTGTTTTGTTACAGCAAAGTGCAAAGTTATGTAGCAGAAATTAGAAAACAATGGAAAGCAATAAAATACAATACAATAAAATAAAATAAAATACCATATACAATAGAATAAAATGGAATAGAATAATATATACAATAGAATAAAATGGAAATACAAATACTATATACAACTGAGTAGGAAAATACAAAAATACAACTTCGTCAGAAGAAGAATTGCACATATAGCAGTCTTATTGCACATGTGTGGGTTTGTGTGTTTGATCAGCTGCAAAAGTCTTTATTGTGGAGTCTGACAGCAGTGGGGAGGAAAGACCTGCGAAATCTCTCCATCCCACACCGTGGGTGCCGCAGTCTCCCACTGAAGGAGCTGCTCAGTGCTGTCAGAGTCTCCTGCATGGGGTGGGAGATGTTGTCTAACAGGGATGACAGCTTAGCCGCCATTCTCCTGTCACTCACCACCTCCACTGGGTTGAGAGGGCATCCCAGAACAAAGCTGGCCCTTCGGATCAGCCTGTTCAGTCTCTTCCTGTCCCCAGCAGAGATGCTGCCGCCCCAGCAGACCACACCATAGAAGATGGCTGAGGCCACCACAGAGTCATAGAAGGTCTTCAGGAGTGGGCCCTCCACTCCAAACGACCTGAGTCTCCGCAGCAGGTACAGCCTGCTCTGCCCTTTCCTGTAGAGGGCGTCTGAGTTATGAGTCCAGTCCAGTTTGTTGTTCAGATGAACACCAAGGTACCTGTAGCTGTCCACAGCCTCGATGTCCATACCTTGGATGTTCAGTGGTTGCAGTGGAGGATGCTTGTGCCTGCGGAAGTCTACCACCAGCTCCTTGGTTTTACTGGCATTGATCTGAAGGTAGTTCAGCTGGCACCAGTCCACAAAGTCTTGAGTCAGTCCTCTGTACTCCTTGTCGTCCCCATCAGTGATGAGGCCGACTATTGCAGAGTCATCAGAGAACTTCTGCAGGAAGCACTGGGTGGAGTTGTGGGAGAAGTCTGCAGTGTAGATGGTGAAGAGGAACGGAGCCAGAACCGTTCCCTGTGGGGCCCCCGTACTGCAGACGACCCTGTCCGACACACAGCCCTGAGTCCTCACATACTGTGGTCGGTCGGTGAGGTAGTCCAAAATCCAGGTAGTGAGGTGATGGTCCACTCCAGAGTTCTCCAGCTTGTCCTTCAGAACCGAGGGAAGAATAGTGTTGAAGGCACTGGAGAAATCAAAGAACATGATTCTCACAGTGCTCCCAGCGGTCTCCAGGTGCGCGAGGGAACGATGTAGGAGGTGAATGACGGCATCGTCCGCTCCAATGCCAGGTTGGTAGGCAAACTGAAGTGGGTCCAGTGATGTGCTCACAAGGCGCCGAAGCTGAGCCAGGACCAGCCGCTTCAGGGTCTTCATCGGGTGGGATGTCAGAGCCACCGGCCTGTAGCTGTTGAGGTCCTTGGGGCGTGAAGTCTTTGGCACTGGACCAACACAGGAGGTTTTCCAGAGCTGTGGGACTCTTCCCAGCCTCAGGCTCAGGTTGAAGAGGTGCTCCATCACCCCACACAGTTGGTCCGCGCAGGACCTGACGACCCTTGAGCTGATGCCATCTGGGCCCGCTGCCTTCTTGCCATTAATCCTCCTCAGTTCCCTCCTAACCTGGGTGGATTCCAACCCTCCAACCCGAAACAGGCACTCTGGTGGAGTTACTTTGTGTGTGTGTGTGTTTATATGTAGTTTTAAACCTTGTGATCCACAAAACAGCATAAGAGTAAAAGAAGAATTGACTGCGTTACAGTCAGTGCGGGAGCAGCAGCTTCGCTCATACGCGATTCATTTGCAGTTTGGACGCATTGGTGTGACCATCTGCTGCTCTGATAGCAGCTGGGGGGGACTATCCTCCACCCGTGAGCACTTTGCAACGGGCGAGGTGCCCACGGCAGCACCCGCTGCTTGTTGAGAGTATAAGTGATATCCTCTTTTACGTCAAAAAGTCATCATAAATAAGTCTCCAATAACACCAGAAAAAGTCGCCAGATTTGTCGCTAGTCACTTTTTAGAAAAAAATGTCGCTAAGGGGTCTGAAAACTCGCTAAATACAGCGACAAAGTTGCTAAGTTGGCAACACTGTCCGTGACCGCAGCCGCGTCGTCAGTGTTTTCTCCAGTCATTGGTCAGCATTATAATATATGAAAATACATGAGGGTCGGAATCCCCGCCTCCCCAGCGGCGCGCTGGGGGGCGGGGATTCCGACCCCTGGACACCAAAACAGTGCCAGCAGAGTGAAATCGAAAAATGTTTTGAAACCGAAAAATGGATTGAAACTGGAAAAAAAAAATGGATTTAAACCAAAAAATGGATTGAAACCGAAAAAAAAAAATTGTAAGTGAAAACAAAAAAATTACAGTTTGAACTAGAAAAATTTGCATTTCCTGCGAAAATGCTGTGTGGATGCCTTAACGCTGAAGCTGTCTGCTGAAAAGCTGAAAAAGATGAAAAGTTGCAAAAAGTTGCATGGTGGTGAAAAACAAATGTTGCCCTGAGCAGGATTCGAACCTGGTCCTCCTGGGCTCAAGGCAGCTACTCATCTCACTGAGCTAAACTCATTCTTACAAAAACAGAGGTGGAGAGACTGACAATTCTGCTGAAATGAGCAGAAGCTGCTGAGAATTGTGCTGATGAGAGGTGAAAAGGCTGAAATTCTGCTTAAAAGAGGTGAATCACCAGAATTTCTGCTGAAAAGAGGTTTCTGCTGAAAACACCTGAAAAAGATGGGATTTGTGCTGAAAAGGGGTGAAAAAACTCACAATTCTGCTGAAAAGGGGTGAAGAATGAGCAGCATTTCTGCAGAAAAGACGGAAAGAAGCAGAACATTGTGCTGAAAAGAGGTGAATGAGCAGAATTTCTGCTGAAAAGAGGGTTTTTTTTTCTGAAAACAGCAGAAAAAACTGAAAATTTTGCTGAAAGGGGCTGAAGATGCTCAAATTTGTGTTGAAAACAGTTAAAAAAAAGTTTAACTGTGAACTGAAAAAATTGTTGCCATAAGTGGGATTTGAACCCGGGCCTTCCAGTCTTAGAACGGCTGCTCATCTCACTGAGCTAAAACACAGCTCAGCCCGGCGATCAGAAATAAGTGACCACATTGATAATGTGTTCCATTCATTTCAATGGGCAAAAATATTGCAAAAAATATTCAATATCTCAAAAAGTATAGAAGTTATGAGCACCAAAAGTCATAGCAGTCGTTAGCAGAAAGAGCAGAATTTTTTGGAGTTTGAACGGAGAAAATCGGCTGAAAACTGAGGGAGTAGTTAAGTGCCAAAAAACGGAGCAACTAGAAGAATAAAGATAAAGAATAAAGAGAAACAGGAACACAATAGTGTGGATGCCTTGAGGCATCCACACAATTAATTGTTTTTCACTGTCAATTTTTTTTTCGGTTTCAATACAAGATTTTTCAGTACATGTATTTCAGTTACAATATTTCTTTTCGGTTTCAATATTTTTTTTCGGTTTCATTTCAAGGTGGCATCATTCTGATCCCATAGAAGACTAATTTAGAAGATCTTCTTTTGACCTGGAAAAGAAAAAGCCCTCTTGAAAGTAATGAAATCTTAGTAAGTAAGAAAAACTGGGAACAACCACAGGTTTCTTTTCAGCGCTGCAGCCAGGCTGAGCCAAGTGTACTGTTTGTCTTTCTATCTTAGTACAGCACTGGTCAAATGTTTGGACACAGCTTCTCATTTAATGCCTTTTCTTTCGTTTCATGACTGTTTACATTGTAGATTCTCACTGAAGGCATCAAAACTATAAATGAAGAAATATGGAAATATGAAGTAAACAAAAAAAAATGAAAATAACTCATGCCTTATATTCGAGATTCTAGTGTTACGAAATCAGTTTCACCCCGGTTCTTTTTTATTCCTCGGGCATCCAGGGACGGCACCGGACTCAGTAGTCATTTCACAAAACCTTTATTCATCTTTATTCCTCTTCAGTTAAGCATGCATCTTCTAGAAGGGAAGACGTGCAAGGCCAGTGTCCCTCTGCAAATATTCTACTCCTTTGTCTGTGAAACACAGCTTTGTAGAAGCGACCCCATCATAAAACCCCCATGGTGTCCTGCAAACTCTGTCTGTGTGTGTATGCACGAGCATGTGAGTGCCTGTGTGCGCGTACCTGTGTGTATGTGTAAGTGCACGTGAGTGAGTGAGTGTGCATGTGTGTGTGTGTGTGTGTGTGTGTGTTTCTCTGTATACGTGACTTCCTGCCGGTAATAAAAGTAATCTCCCTTTCAGACCAAAGTTATCCAGTTACAAATACTGAGACCCCCACCCAGGTATCCACTGGGGAATTTCCACTCAATATTAACTTCTCTTTGTCTTACTTTCACAGTTCAAAGTGGGGGAGGGCCTCCTAGAAATCTACTCCTAAATTCATGACACACTCAGGCCTTTATTGCATCCAGGGCAGTGCCAGTGTCTCTACAATAATTCTACATCCTATCTAACACATTCCTAAACTCTAAAATAAGCTACACATATCTTCACTAGCCACCCTTAGTTTTGTTTACTGCCTTGCACACTCTTGGCATCCCTTGATGAGCTTCACGAGGTAGTCACCTGAAATGGTTTTCCAACAGTCTTGAGCACTTGCTAGCCCTTTTGGTCCATTTGATCCCAAACCAACTGGATTGGGTTTAGGTCAGGTTACTGTGGAGTCCAGGTTTTCTGGCGTAGCTCTCCATCATTCTCCTTGGTCAAATTAGCCCTTACACAGCCTGGAGGTGTGTTTGGGGTCATTGTCCTGTTGCAAAATAAATGATGGTGCAACTAAACACAAACCAGATGGGGCGGCATGTTGCTGCGGGATGCTGTAGTAGCCATGCTGGTTTAGCGTGCATTCAATTTTGAATAAATCCCCAACAATGTCACAAGCAAAGCACCTCCACACCATCACACCTCCTCCATGTTTCACAGCGTGAACCGTTCACCTTTTCTGCTTCGCCCAAAGACACAGTGGGTAGAACCAAACATCTCAAATTTTGACTCATCAGACCAGATTTTCACTGGTCTAATGTCCATTCCCTGTGTTTCTTGGCCCAAACAAATGTCTTCTGATTGTTGCTTTTTCTTAGTAGTGGTTTCTTAGCAGCTATTTGACCATAAAGGGCTGATTCACAAAGTCTCCTCTCAACAGGTGATGTAGAGATATGTCTGCTACTGGAACTCTGTGTGGCATTTCTCTAGGCTCTAACCAGAGGTGCTGTGATTTCTGAGGCTGGTGACTCAGATAAATTTATCGTCAGCAGCAGAGGTGACTCTTGGTCTTCCTTTCCTGGGGCGGTCATCATGTGAGCCACTTTTTTGTTTGTAGCGATTGACGTTTTTTGCGACTGCGCTTGGCGACTACATCATGAAGCTCATTGAGAGAAGGCCAAGGGATTGCAGCGCTGTCAACAAAGGAAAGGGTGGCTACCTTTAGATGTCTAAAATATAAGATATATTTAGAGTTATTTATCTTTTTTCTTTGCTAAATAATTCACATATCTCTTTTCATATATTTAATGTCTTCTGTTTGTGTCTACAATGTGTCTATATACGTTTTTTTTTAACCTTTTAACGATGTTAAACTGAAACTGAATTAAGCTTTTAAGAATGTGTCATAATCTGTACACTTTGTAGGTTTTGTCGTTCTATAACTACATGTCACTGTTTTGTTTCTTTGTCATTATAGTCAAAAGAAGGGAAAGCATCAAACAAAACAAAATCCAACCAGTTCCAGCAAGTACAGATGAACCAGTTGTGAACCGGATGGAAAAGACTTTTACCACTATGAAGCAGCCCAGAAGACGCCAGAGCATTGACAGTGGAGACAAAAGCTTCACATGCGATCAGTGTGGAAAGACTTTAACCCGGCGTAGCGGTTTAAAACAACATCAGCTCATCCACACTGGATTCAAACCATTCAGCTGTGATCAGTGTGGCAAAGCTTTTACACATAATAGCATCTTAAAACAACATCAGCTCATCCACACTGGATTCAAACCATTCAGCTGTGATCAATGTGGCAAAGCTTTTACACATAATAGCATCTTAAAACAACATCAGCTCATCCACACTGGATTTAAACCATTCAGCTGTGATCAGTGTGGAAAGGCTTTTACTCAGAATGCCAACTTAAAAAGACATCAGCTCATCCACACTGGATTTAAACCATTCAGCTGTGATCAGTGTGGAAAGAATTTCACCAGGACTGACGACTTAAAAAAACATGAGCTCATTCACACTGGATGTAAACCATTCAGCTGTGATCAGTGTGGAAAAGCTTTTACTCAGAATGCCAACTTAAAAAAACATCAGCTCATTCACGCTGGATTTAAACCATTCAGGTGTGATCAGTGGGGAAAGTCTTTCACTTCCAAAAGTAACTTAAAAGGACATCAGGTCATCCACACTGGATTTAAACCATTCAGCTGTGATCAGTGTGGAAAGTCTTTCACGTCCAAAGGTAACTTAAAAGGACATCAGGTCACCCACACTGGATTTAAACCATTCAGCTGTGATCAATGTGGCAGGGCTTTCACTCAGAGTGGCAGCTTAAAAAAACATCAGCTCATCCACACTGGATTTAAACCATTCAGCTGTGATCAGTGTGGAAAGTCTTTCACTTCCAAAGGTAACTTAAAAGGACATCAGGTCACCCACACTGGATTTAAACCATTCAGCTGTGATCAGTGTGGAAAGTCTTTCACTTCCAAAGGTAACTTAAAAAAACATCAGGTTATCCACACTGGATTTAAACCATTTAGCTGTGATCAGTGTGGAAAGACCTTTACTCAGGATTGCAGCTTACAAAAACATCAGCTTATCCACACTGGATTTAAACCATACAGCTGTGATCAGTGTGGAAAGACCTTTACTCAGGATGGCAGCTTACAAAAACATCAGCTTATCCACACTGGATTTAAACCATTCAGCTGTGATCAGTGTGGAAAGACCTTTACTCAGGATGGCAGCTTACAAAAACATCAGCTTATCCACACTGGATTTAAACCATTCAGCTGTGATCAGTGTGGAAAGGCTTTTAGTCAGAATGGTCACTTACAAAAACATCAGCTTATCCACACTGGATTTAAACCATTCAGCTGTGATCAGTGTGGAAAGACCTTTACTCAGGATGGCAGCTTACAAAAACATCAGCTTATCCACACTGGATTTAAACCATTCAGCTGTGGTCAGTGTGGAAAGACTTTTGCACTCAAGAATAGGTTAATAAATCATCAACTAATCCACCCAATCATCCATCCATCTTCTTCCGCTTTATCCGGGGCTGGATCGCAGGGTTGGATCGCGGGGAACACCAAGGCGTTCCCATGCCAGCCGAGAGATATAATCTCCCCAGCGTGTCCTGGGTCTGCCTCGGCGCCTCCTCCCAGTGGAACATGCCCGGAGCACCTCACTCAGGAGGCATCCTTGTCAGATGCCTGAATCACCTCAACTGGCTCCTTTCGATGTGGAGGAGCAGCGGCTCTGCGACTCTGAGCCCCTCCCGAATGGCTGAAGGAGTAACAGATGGGTTGAAGGTGGGGATGGGATTACATCAATTCTGAGCCCCTTCTTGTTTTCAGTATCGACGGGCAGACTGACATTCGAGGTCAGTTAAGAGTCTCTGTTGAATATCTTGTTTGCAGATGACATTGTAATCCATAGTAGGAATAGGAATCAGGTATAAGAGAACCTGGAGAGGTGGAGGTATGCTCTGGAGAGAAGAGGAATGAAGGGAAGGGAAATAACATGCCTATCTTAAGCTGGCAGCCAGCATGTAGAAAGACTTTCTCTGAATTGTTGATATTAGTTTCTTACATTTTCTGATTTTTAATCAAATGGTCTTTTCAGAAACTCCTGATTGTTGTTTCTTAAATGTAATGGCTATTTATTAGAAACCTAAATTAAACCCATGATTAAGAGTGTTAAGGAATAAACATATATTCTTAGTGCTTATTTTCTGATTATATTGGTTTTTTGTACTTTGTAGTAAGGTCTGTGAGGAAAACTAGGTCAGAGGGTGACTGGTCGCCTTGGCAACAGAGACTTCAGTAAGGAGAAGTTAAAAAACAGGAAGCTAGGGTAGAGCTGCATAGGCATATTAATAAAACACAGGAAACCAGACAGAAAAGCAGAACTAGTTACACAGGAGTTGTTTATATCGAAACTATGTGTGTCTGACGTATAGCAGAACTATAAACAGAATTTATTAAGAGGCCACGATGCAGCAAGGGTTTGAAATCTATGCATGCATCACAAAACAAACTGTTCATTGAAGATAGATTTGAGGAAAGTTTGTCACGTTAAAGTCACGCAAATGTTGAATTTATCTGTTCTGTGCAAACATCTATGTAATCTTGCAGACCAAGCATTATTGTCATCATGTGATCACAAAGAGAATCAGAGCATCTGAACAGATATCCCTCTAGGTCAATCTGAAAGACCTGTTGCTGTTTATTCAGCTGTTCATCATGAGATAATTAGTGAAGTCAATGCAGCGCTGTTTCTCTAAGGTAGCTATTTGAAATGTGTTGAAATGTGTTTTGTTGGGATTTGAGTGTAAACTAGGTCGCAGGCTGACAGGAAACTGCATGCTTTTGCAAAGATCCAAACTTAGAGTGTGTGACGTGCTGCGGAAATATATATATATATATATATATATATATAACCATGTTGGCTGCTGCTGCTTTCAGACCTGAGCGTGTGTGTTCGTGTGTTCAGGTCTCTGTTCCCGGGAATGTAAAATAAAGATCATTTCTTTGAGCTTTGACCACCCTGGGTCCAGTCTTTCTTTGCTGCCAAAAGAATTCAAAGAACAAAATTTAATAGTTTTAAATGATTTCTGTTGTCTTAAAACATGATGTGGGTCTGTTTTGTTGCATGATGAGAAAAAGAAACCTGTCTTTTTTATGTTGCATCAAAAATGTTTTTTTTATTGTATTTCGTCAGTTTGTCATTTAAGATATATAAAACTTATAAAGTATATTTTTTATTTTCTGTGAACTTATTTACACATTACTTAAAAGTTATGTCGCTATAATCATTCTTTGTATTTTCTCTGTAAGAAACCGACTTGCTACCCCCTTTATTCCAGTGTACCTACTGTTAAGTATTTGTGCATAAATATAATTAAAATGCCATTTCAAAGAGAATAATTGAAATTTCATATAATTCCAGTGGAATTGCAGCAATTATCACAGGACCACACTTACAATCCAAATCCCCCTGTAACTGTATTGTCATGTGCCATGTGCAGTGTAATAGGGCAGCCTTTTGCGGCTGGATTTATTATGAGGCAGACCAAGACAAGTATAGTTGAACACGGGGTATTTATTTACCATACAGCTCACAAACAGTCCACTGCATTTAATAACAACTGACAGTCTTAAATACTTTCAGCTGTCACAGATTAAAGCATTATTCTATTAACAGGTGATTTCTGAAATCCTAAACTTCCACCACATTATATAATACATCAACTTTAATAAAAATATATATAAATACATTTTACATTTTCATATTAATAAATATTTTACACTTTATCCTTAAACCATACCCCTTATTGTAAAAACACCAAAAAACCCCAAGCACAAAAGATTTCCCACGCTCCTTTAACCCATGTCTGGACCCCCAGGAAAACATTTGCCCAAACACCCTGGAGTGAACACGGGAAAGAAGGGTGAGTAATAACATCTTACGGTCACTTCTTTGCACCACCTTTATTTCTAGACTTTCACACAAACTAGCATTAGTTATCCTTACTGGTAAACCTTATTTGCTCTCAATCACAAACTGTCTTCTTCACATAAAACCACATTTATTGATGAGGCGCAGGATCTAGAACAAAGGCTACCAACTGATTTTAAAATACACAATAAATACTCAATGAAAAATCCAACTTGTGTGCAAATGTTCTTCCTGTGCTAGGCTTAAAGTGTGATGCTGAATAAAGTGCTAGATACGGTGCTTTTAATCAAACGAAAGGTGCTCCTAAAGTGCTATAGAAACTATAATATAAGTGGTAGTAAGGGAGTCCTCTTCATTACATGCAGTAAAGCCCACTATTAGAGTACATCGTCTGGACCATTTCTCACCACAAATGCACCACAGTGGCTTCACCACATTTTGTACATGACGATATACCATTGTTGAGCCAGTGGTTAGCATTCTGCCTGTGTTCGGTGTGTTCACTTTTGCCTTCCATATCCTGTTAGTCTGTATTACTTACAGCGGCATTCCCTCCAATAGAGATTGAAAATGTGACGTCATTCAGGGGTAAAACCGCAAAGGATTCTGGGAACCCGTGGCAAGAGGTACTAGCGCATCCAGGCTTTCAATTGAAATCAGTTATACAACGATAAAAAGAAACCCAAAAAATGGCAAGAAGCTGTTGTATTATTAACTGCAATAGCCGGTCGCATGACAGCCACGGGAAGCCGACGGGTAAAGAGATCGGCCTGGATTGCAGCCATTCAAAGACCAAATATAACTTCCCAGTCTGCTCCAAACATTCCCACAAAGGTCAGTGTTTTGTAGTAGTTAATACGTCATTTTTCATAACATAATTGATGATATAGGCTACAAGCAAGTCTGGCGCTGAACAGAAATTGTCGCGCTATGCTCCTTTGTTTATTGTGCATAAATAATGAATTGTCCTGACACAATATTGCGTTTCGCTTCTGTTATTACTAGAAAGCTCCGGCAGAACCAGGCTCAGGGAGGGGCGGCCATCTGCTGCGACCGGTTGGGGTGAGAGAAGGAAGACAGGATAAAAGACATGCTGTGTAAGAGAGACAGAGATTAATAACAGATATGATTCAATGCAGAGAGGTCTATTAACACATAGTGAGTGAGAAAGGTGACTGGAAAGGGAAAACTCAATGCATCATGGGAATCCCCAGCAGCCTACATCTATTTCAGCATAGCTAAGGGAGGATTCAGGGTCCCCTGGTCCAGCCCTAACTATATGCTTTAGCAAAAAGGAAAGTTTTAAGCCTAATCTTGAAAGTAGAGATAGTGTCTGTCTTCCGAATCCAAACTGGAAGCTGGTTCCACAGAAGAGGGGCCTGAAAACTGAAGGCTCTGCCTCCCATTCTACTTTTAAATACTCTAGGAACAACAAGTAGGCCTGCAGTGCGAGAGCGAAGTGCTCTAATAGGGTGATATGGTACTACAAGGTCATTAAGATAAGATGGGGCCAGATTATTTAAGACCTTGTATGTGAGGAGCAGGATTTTGAATTCAATTCTGGATTTAACAGGAAGCCAATGAAGGGAAGCCAAAACAGGAGAAATATGCTCTCTCTTTCTAGTCCCACCATAGACCCTGTATCAACCAAACAAGGTACTTTTATGCCGCCCATGTCCACATCTATATGCGGACAGGATGAAATTAATTTGGAGACTGCCTCTGGACCATTAGAAACAACCCTTGAGCCAACAGACACCCCACCTGAACTGTGGCTCGGCAGTACGGAGGGTGCTAGTTTTCCGAAGCCGTATTTAAAGGAGAGTGCCTGCGATTATGCGGAGGGGCCTCCCATCAGTGGCCTAACAAAAACCCAAACTACAAATCAAAACAACAGAAAAACAAACATACAATCTAAATAAAACTTTAAAATATGGAGCGGATGGAATCGCCATATTGCTCCAACTTGCTGTCTGCCGACTATAAGTTAATCATCCAGTCAATGTGCACACCAGCCGACTCCTGTAGCCGACATGCATATGGCCGCTGTCCACGCCGACGTCCACTTCAAAAGGCTGGCAGCAGCAGGAAAAGAAACCTTGCAACAGGAACAGACGGTAAAAGCAAAGCAGCAGCACTTCAGTTAGCGTAGCGTTCTGGAAAACTAAGGCCCACACTTCCGAGTAAACAGCGTCATGAATCATGAGCAGAGTGGCTCATAGGAGGCTTCTACAGCTACGACCAGCCTCGATGGAGGCTTAGAAGGGTAACTCGCAAATGATCTCTGCAACACCAAGGGAAGTCAGGTGACCAAAAAGGAGATCACAGGTAGCGATCCAGGAATGCTCAAATGGCCACTATTTATACTAGCGCCCCCCTAATACTCCAGGCCGAAAGTGGGTTGAACCGAGAAATAACATTCATCCTGCCACACTTCTTATAAAGGTGGTATACTGAAAATTACGATTTTATGAGGTGGATAAACTACAACATAATCCACAATTAATAACAGAATCACCAACCAGTAATACGCCTTGATGCATGCTCAATCATCCAGGTAAGTAAATCCCCCAAATTTGATAGTGTTCATCTGGACGTTTTCAGTGAGAGAAACATTTCGTCAACTTGGATGAGTGACGAAACCTTTCTCCCGCTGAAAACGTCCAGATGAACAGAATAAACTTTTATGGACCAACCAGTAATGTGTCTTTAAATTGGCACCGTTCTAGTGGCAGCCTGTTGTAGCAGCTCCCTGTCTACGTAATGTTCTTTAGTTTCTTTTGCGGTGCTATGTTTTTCTTTTTTTTTCATTTTCTTTCTGTTTAATCTTACTATTCTTTTTTAATTATTTTGCTTAAATATTTTTGCTTTTTATTTATATATCTCCACATTTGTCTTAATATTGATCCATCATAACTGTTTCTAGGCTCATTTTTATGAGTGCTTGTTCTTTGTTCCATATTTGCTTCTATGACAACTCAATTTCACTCTGGGATTAATAGAGTTTCTCTGAATCTGATTCTAATGTTGGTACTGAATGTATGAGGAAGAATAATTCTATACAATACAATGCTCTTCGGTAGTGCTGTACAATAAATCACTGAACAGAAAAATAAAGATCTCTTTGATGACACAGGCGACTGACGGGAGGAGGAGAGTCTGATGGAGGAGCAGCTCAGCCACTGCAGTGAGAAACATCCGTTCTTCATAAAAGGTGACAAAAATAAAATCACCACCATTATTCTACAGACATTAAACTGTTGTTATTATGATTATTGTTAGTAATAATAACATTTATTCTGCACACACTGGCATTTTGCCAGTTTATACCAAATGTGGGACAAATCATTGCTGAAGAAAAAAAATGTAAAGCAACTAGTATTTCTTAATGTTTCTAATCTTTCTTTTGTCACCAAAATACTTCAAAAACATTGCTTATGTTTAAAAATATATATATTTGTGGTACATACCCACACTGAATGGAAAAATGAATATCTATTTGATGTCACTTTGAGTCTAAAATATAAGACATAATATATTTTACAGTTATTCATTATTGTTTTCTTTGCCACATAATTCCTTTTATCTCACTTCATATATTTGACATATATAGCTACAAAGTAGAAATTAGTAAAATAAATAAAGCAAAACCATTAAAAGAGAGGGTGTGTCCAACTTTTGAGTGGAAGCGTACCCTACCGGTCAAAAGTGCTAGAACACCTTAATTTTTCAATTTTTTTCAATTGAAAATTATGTAGCTTAGTGTTTCATTGCACTTTGAAATGAAACCATAGTATAAATAAGGAGTTGGAGTTAAACAAAGAAATCATGGAATCAATTTATAGGCCTGGCAGATAAAACAGCTTAACACACCTGTTTTATTCTTTATATTCTTCAGAAAGTTCTTTCCATATATGCTGCACAAGTTCTGCGTGATGAACCAAAGATTTCAAATTTTGATTCATTATACCTTCCAGTCTTCCGTAGTCCAAGGGCAGTGTTTCATGGCTCAGGGCAGTAGCGGTTTTTGATACGGGCGACACGGGCGGTTGCCAGGGGCGGCATTGTGGTGGGGGGCGGCATCACGGGCATCGGCAAAAAAAGAAAAAAAATTGCTCTTACTCAAGCTACCCTGACATCAGCCAGAGCATAGTGGGAATGGCATAGGCACCGATCGGTTTTCTATCGCCCATTTTCTGGGAGTAAGTGTGCCCTCCGTTTTCGAGGTGCGCCTGCTACTTGTGGCACAGGGAGGAGAGGGCGGGGCGGCGGGGGAGTCTCTGGCTGGCTGGAGCAGCATCTAATAACCAACCAAAATAAGACGAAATAAAAACAAGCTAACAAACACGAAAACATCAGCCATTATGATACAGACTTTTAATTTGCACCGATGTTTTTTTCGAAATTCGCGAAAAGTGAGCGCGGGAGCCCTCGGTGCGCCTGCTCGCTGCTGAAGTCAAAGTAAACTAGTGTGCTAGTTCTGGTCGTTTTTCTTAGTTTTTTTCTACTTTTTTCACCCGTGTCTGGGGACCCAGAGCAGGGATCCTTTGCTTAAGGTAAGGATCAGCTGTTAGCGCTGCGTCCCGCAGCTGTACTGCTGGCGGACAGACCCGACATTCCCAGCGAGCTGAGGAGGAAAAGACGGGGGTGTCGTGCTGGGAAGGAGCGCCGTCGCCCGAGAAGGAGATGTTATCGACCATCTCTTCCTTCTGTAATTATTGGAAATGTAAGATCTTTGCCCAATAAGATGGATGAGCTCATGTCGCTAACCTGGTCACAGAGGGAGTACCGGCAATGTAGCATCATGGTGCTAACGGAGTCGTGGCTAACACCGCTAACTCCGGACACGAGCGTGACACTACCGGGATTCCAGCTGCTGCGAGCGGACAGGACGAGAGAGAGCGGTAAGAGGAAAGGAGGGGGACTGGCAGTGTTTGTGAATGACAGATGGTGTAACCCTGGGCACATCACTGTAAAAGAACAACTCTGCAGCAGAGACATTGAGCTGTTAGCCGTTAGCATGCGTCCGTACTACCTGCCCCGGGAATTCTCGCATGTTATCGCGATAACAGCGTATGTCCCCCCCTCGGCCAACGCGGATGCAGCCTGTGACTCTCTCCACTCTGTGGTCAGCAGACTGCAAACACAATCTCCGAGAGCCCTTCTCATAATATCAGGGGACTTTAATCACGCCTCACTGGACTCCACACTGCCCACCTTCACCCAGTATGTGACCTGCCCAACCAGAGACAATAAAACACTGGACTTACTGTATGCCAATGCAGAAGAGGCATACAGTTCATCACCTCTCCCTCCCCTGGGCAGATCTGATCATAACCTGGTGCACCTTGTCCCTGTGTATGAGCCCTTAGTGCGCAGGGAGCCACCAGCTACCCGCACAGTGCAGAGATGGTCGGAGGAGAGCGAGGAGGCTCTTAAGGATTGTTTTGAGTCCACTGTGTGGGAGGTGATCTGTGACGACCACGGAGAGGACATCGACAGCCTTACTACATGCATTACTGACTATATTAATTTCTGTGTGGATAACACCGTACCTACCAGGACTGTACGGTGTTTCTCCAACAACAAACCCTGGATTACTCCAGAAATTAAAGCTGTCCTCAAGCAGAAGAAGAGGGCCTTCAAATCCAAAGACAAAGAGGAGTTGAAAAGGGTGCAGAGAGAGCTGAGGGGACTGATAAGGAATGGGAAGGACAGCTACAGGCAAAAGATGGAGAACCAGCTTCAGCAAAATAACGTTGGTGAAGTCTGGAGAGGCCTCAGAACCATCTCGGGCTACAAACATCAGAACTCTCTGCCTGGGAGGGATGTGAGGTGGGCAAATGAACTGAATCATTTCTTCAACAGATTTGATTCAGCCATGAGGCAGTCTCCAACATCGGCTGCAGACTCACCCACCCCCACTGCTGCTGTTCCACCTCTGACACCTCAGACACTTCACACCTCCTCTATTCACCCTGCTCACCCCTCCCCACCCCCAACAACAGCATCCAATACACACTCAACACAAGGCTCCAGCCTGTCTCTCTCAACCACCCAGGTTAGGAGGGAACTGAGGAGGATTAAAGCCAAGAAGGCAGCGGGTCCAGATGGCATCAGCTCGAGGGTCGTCAGGTCCTGCGCGGACCAACTGTGTGGGGTGATGGAGCACCTCTTCAACCTCAGCCTGAGGCTGGGACGAGTCCCACAGCTCTGGAAAACCTCCTGTGTTGTACCAGTGCCAAAGACTTCACGGCCCAAGGACCTCAACAGCTACAGGCCGGTGGCTCTGACATCCCACCTGATGAGGACCCTGGAGCGGTTGGTCCTGGCTCAGCTTCGGCACCTGGTGAGCTCATCACTGGACCCACTTCAGTTTGCCTACCAACCTGGCACTGGAGCGGATGATGCCTTAATTCACCTCCTACATCGTTCCCTCGCTCACCTGGAGACCGCTGGGAGCACTGTGAGAATCATGTTCTTTGATTTCTCCAGTGCCTTCAACACCATTCTTCCCTCGGTTCTGAAGGACAAGCTGGAGAACTCTGGAGTGGACCATCACTACCTGGATTTTGGACTACCTCACCGACCGACCACAGTATGTGAGGACTCAGGGCTGTGTGTCGGACAGGGTCGTCTGCAGTATGGGGCCCCACAGGGAACGGTTCTGGCTCCGTTCCTCTTCACCATCTACACTGCAGACTTCTCCCACAACTCCACCCAGTGCTTCCTGCAGAAGTTCTCTGATGACTCTGCAATAGTCGGCCTCATCACTGATGGGAACGACAAGGAGTACAGAGGACTGACCCAAGACTTTGTGGACTGGTGCCAGCTGAACTACCTCCAGATCAATGCCAGTAAAACCAAGGAGCTGGTGGTAGACTTCCGCAGGCACAAACATCCTCCACTGCAACCACTGAACATCCAAGGTATGGACATCGAGGCTGTGGACAGCTACAGGTACCTTGGTGTTCATCTGAACAACAAACTGGACTGGACTCATAATTCAGACGCCCTCTACAGGAAAGGGCAGAGCAGGCTGTACCTGCTGCGGAGACTCAGGTCGTTTGGAGTGGAGGGCCCACTCCTGAAGACCTTCTATGACTCTGTGGTGGCCTCAGCCATCTTTTATGGTGTGGTCTGCTGGGGCGGCAACATCTCCGTCGGGGACAGGAAGAGACTGAACAGGCTGATCCGCAGGGCCAGCTCTGTTCTAGGATGCCCTCTGGACCCAGTGGAGGTGGTGAGTGACAGGAGAATGGTGGCTAAGCTGTCATCCCTGTTGGACAACATCTCCCACCCCATGCATGAGACTGTGACCACACTGAGCAGCTCCTTCAGTGGCAGGCTGCGGCACCCACGGTGTGGGACGGAGAGATTTCGCAGGTCTTTCCTCCCCACTGCTGTCAGACTCCACAATAAAGACTTTAACTGATCAAACACACACATCCACAAATGTGCAATAATCTTTTCTGGCATCGTTGTATTTTTACTCAATTGTATATAGCATTTGTACTCTATTTTTATCTCATTGTATATTTTATTCTATTTTATTCTACTGTATATAGTATTTTATTTTATTCTATTCTGTACAGTTGTGTACTGTATTTATTCTTATTTTATTTTATTCTAATTTTTGCTTCATAACTTTTGCACTGTCCACTTCCTGCTGTGACAAAACAAATTTCCCACGTGTGGGACTAATAAAGGTTATCTTATCTTATCTTAACTTTATTGTCATCTCCGCTACATACAGTAGAGAGAGGAGACGACGAGGCTCCAGTTACAACAGTGCAAAAAAACAAACAATAAATATAAGAAGAGTAAGAAAATAAACATACACTTTAGGACTCGGGTTAAAGGGATCAATAACAATTTAAAATTTACAGTTTGATGATTTAAAGTCTCACACACAACCCGTCGAAAGGGGCTTCGAAATAGAGCACATTTCATTCATAATGTTATAAATCCAAATCCATTATGTATTCATGATTTGAATCCTGGGTTGTGCAAAATCCCAGAAATACACCGTAGACAAAGTGAATCTGTGAACTAAGGTGTAGGTCTATTAGGTTATGTTGTGGTGATCCTCGAGTTGGGGATATTTGTGTTCATACTGGAGTGCAAAATTAAAACTAATGGACAAGAAAAGTTCAAAGCCATCAGGTGCTCAGTTTGGAAAAAATAGAAAAGAGGAGGAGAAATGAGCAAAAGATACAGGTAAGCAGATGTGTCATTGGATAATGGCAGGTCATCCTGAAACAATCAGAATCAGAATACTTTATTAATCCCTAAGGAAATAATGTGGGTTACAATTGCTCCAAGAAGAAATGGTAAAAATAGTAACTAAACTCCAAACAATACATCATGTTACAGATTTTAATATTAATTAGTCAGTGTCAATTCTTGATTTGTCCTGTTCTCATTGGATGACAAATTATGATGGCTGTTTGGTAGCTGTTTGGATACAATGCATACTCTTTCGGGCTTCATATGTGTGTGTGTGTGTTTCTCTGGTGAAATTCAGTATGGTTCTGACAACAGTTTTATGTTAATGTACAATCCTTAATATGTTTTATGTGCGTGCGTGTGTATGTGATGCCAAATTGCAAAAAGCGTAGCCATATCTCTAAAAAAAACCCTCTTCAACGTTGCTCTACTTCAGTTCAGCAGCATCAGGTAATGTTCATATGTCAATTCGTGGTTTTCTTCCTTTTGTGATTTACTGGAGAATATTTTCAGGGGGTTATCTGCTAAAAAAGCCAGGACTTTTTTACAGAGACCTAAATATAGCACAGGGGGTAAAACATCGCACCAAAAAAACGGGATGACCAACATATTGCACAGAACAAGGAAAGACTAAGATATTGCACATGGGATGGCAGCAACATAGTCAATGAACAGCAGCAAGAGAGTTATTGTATGGAAGAAGTCTGTTCACGTTCTTAGTTTGCATTAAAAGCTCTGACAGCCCATGGGAAGAAGGTGTTTTTTTAGTCTATTGGTTTTGCAACTGATGGAGCACCTGATGGATCTTGACTATAAGATAACAGACCACAAAATAACAATATATACAAGTATCAAATGGTAAATGAATTCAGTCCTAGCCCCTTTGTCACCCACTGCTAGAATAATAGACAGGTTTTTTAAAGGGGTTGCACACAAACGCAAAGCAGACGTTGATGCATTGCCAAATATGCTTCCAAACCAACTTCCTTCCAAGCTAATGACTAGAAAATAACAACTAACTACTCCTGAAATGTTGGAGGTTTTAGCACTTCATACATGAAAGTTACAGGAGAATAAAAATAATTATCAGGCAAAATGTGCTTTGTTTGTTGAAATAATCCCGTCCGGTACCTCATGAGAACAATAAATATATAATTTTCTGTTGTAACCCTCAAACTGAATGGTAATGTAATCCACTCATTTTTTGCTTTATCACAAAACTCAAACATCACTACTTCCAAGTCTAATCGTCTGTAATGGAGGCAGAGTAAACTGGATCCGCAGTCCGTGCCCAGCAAATGCTCACAATGCAGGGGGAACAAATTTAGTTGGTGATACCTACCTTGGCACAACACTGATCCTGCAACAATTTGTTACCCCGGTGTAAATCATGGACAAACAGTATCCCACAGTTGTTTATGTTTTTAAACCCATTTTGCACAGAGACATTTTTGAAAAATGCATTGATAGCAGTGTTGAATATTCTTACACAGTAAAAAATAAATAAATAAATAAATAAAAGGGGGAAAAAACAACTACATGTAAAATAATTGTTTTTATTTTTTCTCTGTAGGTTTTGTTGTTCCATAACTGCAGGGAACAACATGACTCCATAATAGAGATGGCACGATACCACTTTTTTATGTCCGATACCGATACCGATATCATAAATTTGGATATCGGCCGATACCGATATGAATCCGATATAGTGTGTTTTTCAATCAATAAAACTTTTTTTTTAATATCTTGCTGAATTTTGTATAAGTTCAAACTCAAGTTAAAAAAACCAAAACACTAAAGCTATTCTGTTATACCTGTGTGCAAAAAATACACTGCACCCAAAATATTTCATAGTTCAGCAATATTGATCAATCTAATAAACTTAAACCTAATCCATCCTCCCTATTCTTGTATTTTAAAGATTAAGCAACCTAACTAATAGGGTTGAAAACTCCCAGCAAAAAAATAATAATAAAAAAATAGGGAACCACCCACCCTCCACCTCATGATGCTTAATTATCAATTATCAATTATTTTTCAAGAATAATTAAATAGATTCAATATCTTTCTTCTACAGAATAGCAAACTGCACAGATTGTACATTCCCAAAGGAAAAAGTACTATAGCTTACTAGGGTATATTAGACTTAATACTTCTATACATTTTACATCAGATTAAAGTTTTGGGTGTAAGATTCAGATAATTATTTATTAAAAGCTAGACATTTTAAATTAGAATAAGAAAGAAAAGTATGTCTTTGTGCCCCCTTTTCCCTGTTAATGCCCTATCGGCCCCCCTGGCTAAACTTTGCTAGATCCGCCCCTGCACAGTTACCAGCCATCAGCTACGTAGAAAAGGATCCTGGTGTAGAAAGTAATATTAAATAAATTCTAACAACAGCTTATCAAGCTTAAACGTGCTGCTGTTGTTTATCCGCTGGTCTCCTCTTTATAGCACAAAGTGGGCAATAAACAAACAAGAAAGACGGGACTCGCGACAGAAAAGCCGATCAGCTGATCGTTGATCAGTTTCATGTTTTAAGTAATAACAGGAGAGGGAGGGGGAGTGAATGAGAGAAGTAGCTGCAACTGCGCAGCAAAGACAGAATAACTTCAGCTTTGTGTCTATTTTTTTTTATTCTAGCTGGAGTACGGGGACAAATCACTTCCCTTTCACCTCAATATGGAACTCCGAAGGCCAGTTCAGCTGTGGCTCAATATATCAGTTGTTAAGCTTAACGTGGAAATACTATGCAAACATTCTTGGATGAACTTACACACTTGCTTTACTTCTCTGGGATAGTTTTCGCCGAGATGAAATGCCTTAGGAAGCATGTAGCGAGGCTCCAAATGCTCCAACAGTCCGCCGACAGGTCTGGCAGACAACAGCCGCTCTATCACGTGACACATACTGCTCCGACGCGCCGAGCTGGCTTAGGCCAAGTAGCGCGTTTTGTGAGGTGATTTTGTGATATTTCGGATCGGATTACATTTTTTATTTCTCTCCGATATCCGATCCAGTAATTTAGGTCAGTATCGGACCGATACCGATACGTAATATTGGATCGGTCCATCTCTACTTCATAACATAACATATTTATTTTCTCCGTCTCACTGTATGTGTGCGGATTTTCTATGGGAAGAAAAGAGGCAGAAGCCCATGAACACAGCTGCCCTGGGGCAGACTGACAGACGTGAGGCTGCCATATCACGCCATCGGCCCCTCTGGCCAACACCAGTAGGCGCTAGGGTAAAGTGTCTTGCCCAAGGACAGAACGACCAGGACAGAGAGAGCTAAGGATCCAACTGGCAACCTTCTGGTTACAGATGAGCTCCCAACCCCCTGGACCACAGTCACCCCAAATCTGCAATAACTGAGGAGGAAGTGAAAAGATGGCAGGAGGTCACGCCACTGACACTCACAGAAGACCTACTAAGCTGGTGGAAATCCCATGAGCAAGTCTATCCTTTCCTGGCCACACTGGCAAAAAGAAAGAGTCTTCTCAACCGCTGGAGACATCGTCACAGCAAAATGGACACTCTTACCTCAGAGCATGTTGATCGGCTCCTTTTTCTGAGCAAGAATGCTGACATTGCTTCACTATCCAAATGTTATCTAATCAATGTTATCTTGTTTCAGGAAACACGTCATATATAATACCTACCATTATCCAATGACACATTTGATTACCTGCATGTTTTGCTCGTTTCCTCTCCTGTCCTTTTCTTTTTTTTTCTATACTGAGCAACTGATAACACTCAACCCAAGAATCACCACAACATAACCTAATAGACCTTGACCTTTTTATAGGGTTTTATTTTCTTTCTGGAATTTCGCACAAGCGACGAAAAATAATTAATGCACACTGGGCTGGGATTGACAACATTATGATTGAAATGTTCTTTGTTTTGGATGTCCCCTTTCCCTTTTGACAGGTTGTGTTTGAGACTTCAGCGCAGTAGCAGCAAGCAGGGGCACTGAGGGCCCTTGCGTTCACTTTTCGCGTATATGTGTGTAATTGTAATGTAATTGAATTTAGAAAACACAAATGGTGCATGTCATAATGTCTGGTGTTTTGCGTTTGTTGGTTTGTTTTTATTTCTGTGAAGGTTCTCAGTCATCCAGGTCATCGTAGTCTAAGGAGCTTGGAAAGAAAAGCGTCTGGACTTCTTTAAGTTGCTTGAAAATGTTTCACCTCTCATCCGACAAGCTTCTTCAGTTCTAAGGGTCAAATAGTGGAGAGTACCAGATTTAAACCTAGTGGAAGTTTCCCCCCAAAGAGGGACAAAGGACCCCCTGATGATCATCTATCTAATCACATGAGCCAAGGTGTGAAAGTGGGTGTGGGTCACAATCAGCCAGGGTTTCAGGTGAGCTCATTGTGAAACCTGGACCCACCCTATCATGTGATTTCCTGAGGTCAGATGGCCCAGGATGTGAGTGGGCGTTAAGTAGGGCTGGGTATCGTCACTGATTTCTAGAATCGATTCGTTTCTGATTCACAAGGTCCCGAATCGATTCGATCCACGATTCGATTCAATTCGATTCGATTCGATTCACTTCGATTCGATTAAATTAAATTCGATTTAAATCTGGGAAATTTTGACAGTCAGAAATATTATAATTCAGATCGGTACATTTACATATTTTTGTATCTATAAAAAGGAAGCTGACACACGCAAGACTTTATCAAAGGTGTAAGCATCACATTAGATGCCTTTGTGTCAAAGTAGCTGAAGATAAAACACAGAAAAACATGAAGGTGGTTTTCCTGGCCTGGGATTTTATAAAAATATTCTGCAGTACATCAAAAACGAAAGAAAACCATTAATCAACATATGAACGTTACCTCTGGCGTTACAGCGGTTTTATTAGAGACACGGCTAAGCATTTTGCATAATTTTAAAAAGTTTAAATTTGTTCAGTATTGAATGGCAGAAATTAGGTTTTCTTTTCGGAAGTATGTAAAACGAAAAAAAGGAAAAAACAGCGGCGGACAGCACTTCAAACAACAGTAGACTTGTGCGTAACAAGCAAGCGAATAATGCAGAAAACAGATTTTTAGACGGGAAACTGTTCTTGAAGTACAAAGAGAGAGAGAGAGAGAGAGCTGTGCATGAAGTGTGATTTTTATCGTGGTGGAAGCAAAACAGTAAAAGTCAGAGTGATTTCATGACGATGTTTATGTGAAGCGTAGTTTGGATCTTCTTTTGCTGCTGGTTCGGTCAATATTGTTTGGAGAGAGATCAAACTAACGGCTTTAGAATCAGTGCAAAAAGGGCGTGAACACAAAGCGCCGACCCGCCGAAACATCAGAATCAGCGAGCTGTCGCTTTCAGCCCCGACCGTGTCCATGCAGTTGTTGTGCCAAAAAGTGATTGTCTGCCAGAAAGTGATTGCCGTCCGCGGGAGCGCGCGCAGCCGCTTAAAGCTGCAGCGCCCGTCGGGTGAGAAAGGCGACATCTCACTGATTCTGATCCGCGGGTCCGCGCTGTGTGTTTACGTCCTTGTGCAGAATCCGTGTACCTGCTCTCATTTACTGTTTTGGCTGTTTGGTGGTTGTTGAAATTTTGTGAGGTTTCACCTGAGATTCTGGCGTTTCGGGCAAAATAAATTTATATTAAAAAATCGATTCAGGACTTTAATGAATCGATTTCACATTATCCAAGCCAGAATCGATTTTAATCGATGAATCGATTATTAAAACCCACCCCTAGCGTTAAGGCATTTGGGAAGGGATCTCAAAACTGGATTATAGATGGCACACAGTTGGTGTCGTAAACCACCGCCTCTGTTCAAAGATGGTCGCTCACAGTGGACGTAAATGGCTTCTTTCACTCCTCTTTCAAACCATCTCTCCTCTCTGTCCAAAATGTGAATATTGGCATCTTCGAAAGAGTGACCTTTGTCCTCTAGATGCAGATGAACTGCTGAGGTGGCTCTTCTATGTTGTGCCATGCGCTTGTGAAGTGGCTGTTTGGTCTCTCCAATGTAGAGGTCTGGGCATTCCTCGCTGCACTGCACAGCATACACCACATTGTTAAGTTTGTCCTTTGGAGTTTTGTCTTTGGGATGAACCAGTTTCTGTCTGAGTGTGTTGCTGGATCTGAAATGCACTGGGATGTCGTGCTTGGAGAAAACTCAGCTGAGTTTCTGAGATACCTACATAGGGGATGACAATGTTGTTGCATCTGTCTTTCTTATCCTCCCTCGCTGGTGTCTGGTCTTCTTTTCTGTGCATCTTTGCTGACTTTATAAACGCCCAATTAGGATAACCGCATGTTTTAACCCTTTAAGACCTACCATAGAACCAAGTCCGCCAGAGCTTATATTATATTTTTACATGTTGTAGTGCCATTGTTGGGAGCATTTCAAGTTGATATACATCAATACAACCATTGTAGCCCAAATTTTAATAATATGTATGCATTAAGTGCGTAGTAATTACATAAATTGCAAAAAAGTGCAATAAACTACAAGAAAATTGAAAATCGTTTTTGGGTTTTGTAGAATTATAGGGATTATTTTACATAACCATCATCTTGTCATTGCATTAATTATCATTTCATCCAAGCATTTATTGAAGCTGCTGGCATTATGTTATAATTTACATTATAGGGGTTATTATAATCAAATATTAACATGTTTATTACAGGTGCAGTTATAACTACTTTAAAAGGATTGAGTTAAATATATATGTATCATAACTCATATGCTGAGTATATTGGTATAGTAAAATAGTAGCTGAGCAAAGGCCTGAATGTATTCAGCTTCTTGTTGCATTTGAGTTTGCCTAGTTACAGGTGACGGAAGGATGTCCAGCCCATGGTGACCTCAAAGGCCTTAGATCATCACCATATTCTTAAGAGTATGCCACAAGGAGGAACCTCTATGTTGCATTTAATTCTTAAAATATATGAATGTTCTGTACATGCAAATTATGTGCTTGTAAACGCAAGAAGGGGCGTCACAATACCCTGATGTTATAAAAGCAATCTAGAGTGTATTTTGGGTAGAGATGTACAACTGTTTTGCAGTTTGCACCTCTCCACGCTGCGTGTATTCATTAAAATCAATTGTTTGAACCACCTCTTCTGGACTATCATTGTTTTACTCTCATCCTCAATTTCGAACCCGTAACATTTGGTGCATTGGCCGAGGTTGAGTAGAGAGAGTTGGAGGTTGAGACCGAGAGGGTCCAAGGTGCTTAAACAGGCAGACACGAGTCAGTGGTCGAAGTGAGTGGACATAAGCCGGCTTATTCAAAGGTAAGGCACTACCTGTTGAATTATTTCCAAACAGTGCTGAATTGGTTGTGACAAAATTGAAAGTCTACTCACTGAAAATTACTGGTAAAGGTCTGTTTTGATTTTGGTGAAAATCTCATGAGAATTGAAGTTGAAGTAATGATAATGTAAGGTTAAGTGACAGTACTGATTAAAGGAAAAGCAGTTGGACTGCTACAAGGATTTAAATGCAGTTGGACTGCTAAGGAAAGAGAATTTAAAGTAGTTGGACTACTGAATTTAGGATTATAGGTAATTTGGAAACTGTGTATGGTGATACAGTCATAATTGAATATAAAGCTGGGCTTGGACATCGATAAAGTCGGTTTGGTGGTTTCATAGGATGTCTTTAAAAACATAATTAAATTTATGTAGAACGGAACTGTGGGATGTTCTAGGAAGTGCATTTCTCGGAGGTGACGCTCCCAATTTCCTGAGGACGCTCAGGATTTTCCGTTGGACGGGATAGTCCGATTGGCGATCGTGGAGAACTTGGGAATCTCTAAAATAGCTAGTGGTTGGACCACTTTACCGTTTGGAACGGTTTATGCACTTTTTTGGGTAGTAAAGGTTGGACCTTGGGCGTTGGACGCTTTTAAATTGACTTAGGAACTTTAGCAATTAGACCAGACACAGGTTGGACCTGATACTGGGTCATTGATTATCAAAAACTTGGAGTTTGTCCCTTGGAGGGTTAATTCAAATTTTGTCTAAATTATGTAGGTTGTGCAATTTAAGGCCTTGTAAATATTATTTAATTTATCAGACGTCCCTGTGTTATAATTTTTATGTTTGTATATAGGCTCTGTCTGCCACGGGCACTGCAGCAGGCTGTTTATTTTGAGAGTGTGTCTGTGTCTATGTAAATGAGATGCCTGTGACTTATTTAGAGTGACATTTCCTGTTTACGAATGAGTGGCTAATGACTGACTGCAGAGCCAGGGTCAAGGACGACTTCAATCTGTGTTTTAAGGGAAGAAATGCAGTTTATGTTTATTATATTTGTGTGACTGTTGTTGATTATGATAAGTATTTCATGATAACTGTAGAATATGAGTATGGGGTTTGCTTGACACGTGTCTGTACTAGGTAAAACTGTGTAAGACTGATAGGAAGTTTATAGAGACTGCTACACATGGCTGATGCCTGTATTTAAGACGCTGGAGTTGTTTATTACAATATTGTAAGTAAAGTTTTATTTCTTGCCATGACTGTATGACTTTTGCGGGGTTTTGAGATAGGATACATAAACTGTTGATACTTAAGACCGTGTTAAAATCTCCCAGTTCTTTTAATCTTTGGGCTGAAGGAAGGACAATACTCGGTGTATAAATGCTCAATCAACAATATTTTATTTCCATACAATTCAACACTTAAGAGCATAAGAACCATCATGATGGGGAGACCTGCCTGCAGAGGGTCACAGCAAGTCTCAAAATGGTGACGGGTTACTCAGCCTTTTATAGCCCCTAGTGGCCCCCACCTAGTCATAAAACCCTAAACATTCACATTCTTTCTCTCACACGGCGCCTAAGTTATGACCTCGGCTCCCTGTCTTTCTGCTCTCTGTAAAGGTGGGGGTATGGAATGTGGTCCGTTTCTCCCATTATCAGAACAAGGTCTCCTGCACACAACATTCTCTTCATGATTCAGCAGTATGCAATGTCAAGAAACAGTGTAACACATTCAACAGTGTCGAGTAATACAGGTCAATCCAATAGATCTAATGATTTTCACACTCTTTTAAGTCAGAAGTATAATGCAAACTAAAACTACATACTGATCACACTCTCTATATTAAGGGGTATAATATGATCTACAGCAGTATCATAATTCAACTACTTTGATTACATATATATGGTAACATATGATAACAGAATAATCTCACAATTCCCCCTTTTGATCTCTTAAAAAAGAGATCACTTATAACATACACTCCAGCGTCACAAGGTCCAGTTCTTCTTGGTCCTGAGGCCCTCTGTCCCCCTTTAACGGGCGGACCATATGTGGGATGACCTGTGTTTAGCAGTTCAGATACAAGAAAAATTAGATTTACAACAATAACAGCAGTTACAGATGACACTCCCATCACTCCCCAATTCTCCCACAGCTTTATTTTGGTGCTCCAGTTTTCCACCCCCATTTTTGGTGCCACCTTATACCCTCAAATGTGCTCAGACTAGAACCTCTGTCTAAGGAGCTTTAAACCTTTATTTTTATTGCTGCAGCTACCAGTATCTTCCAGTTGGGTGATTCTCAGCTTCTTTCTTCGACCTCCGGGGTTAGACCACCCTTCAGTCGTTGCACAGATCAGGGGATTATTCTGCCCCGATTTCAAACAAAGATCTGTGTATTCTGGGGTCACAGCTGTGTCCCCCTTTTTACCAAGATCCTCTCGAACCTCGTTGGTCTGGTGTTCCTAAATTTTCGCCAACCCCTTCATGGTTATTGCTGTGTTTATGGGATCCATCTTCTCGAGGAGCCCAAACGCCAGGACACTTGACCCCAGTTGCTGTCTCGGCTCTGCTGTGAAGGGTCCTCATATCTCCGTAACCTCGTCTGGTGTCTGTTCCTCTCTCTGTAAGAGACAGAAAACCAAAACACCTCTCTCCCTAGCCTTGATAATCTAATATTGTTATCCATTGTTCTTTCGGTGATGCAAATTTGGTTTAAAATATCGTGTTCAGGACTCTCTGACCAAGGAACTCATTCTAATCATTATCTATGTGTGTGTAAAAAAAATCAAAAATTAATGAACCATTTCTAAGTCTAACACACTATAAGCTTAAGTTTTACCATACCTAAATTATTAAACACACAAAGTCATAAAATGTTCATAAAACCATTGTTTGATGTTAACACTCAACTTCCACTCCCCCCTTTTTGACACACTCCCATGTGTCAATTCATCGGAGCTAGAAAATTAAAAGAGAAGGTTAGTGACATCATATCTCAGAACTCAAAATTAGCAACCAACGGGTTAAATCTGCAGTTCCACACTCTCATGTGAAGCTACCGTCTCCTCCTCCAGTCTCTCTTATCCTCCTGCTCCTGCAAAAACAAAACAAAACAAAGCGAAGCATCCACCCTTCTCTTGCCGGCTGGGTGAATTGTTTGTCAGCATTTACTAATCCTAAAGTTCGTGCAGTCTTTGTCTCAGTATTAAGTCAGTCCATCACAGTCCAGTCACATGCATTCATTCACACCCATTCATACCAGATGTTGCTGATAATGGAGTCTCACGCGCGACCTATTCGAGCATCCATCACCAGCAAGATGACGTCATCATTTTAAAGGAAAACAATTCCTTGTTTTTTGGACTGGATTGACTCGCTGCAATCCTTTTAGACTCAGGACTTCTCACGTGATCAGTGTTCCCTATAAGTGAATTTCTCTCAAGCCAATTACAATCATGGAGAAGCACACTTTGCAACTGTTTTCAGTAAAAATATTTTATAGCGCTTTAAATCTCAATCTTTCAGGCCTGGTTTAAAGAGCTGATTGTTAAATCATGAACTCACAAAATATCACCACCAGTGGATCACACCTCTCAGATGTTCTTATCTCAGTGCACTGTAACAAAAGCAAACACAAACGTAACCAACAAAATACTAATAAAAATAACACAAACTAGGGCCCGTTGCAGACATGTCCAAGCATAAAACTATCCCTCTCTCGCTTACGAGAAAGAACACAAGCCAAAGCTCACAGATAAAATCAAGCTAGCGCTAAGCAAAACCAAAAAATCAACCAGAAATTCACAGGAAAGTTTTGCTTCCTGCCAGGACAATATTGTGTGGGAATGAGAACCTCAGGTGCCGTAACACCTTTTATTCCTCCTTGAATTAAATTTCAATCACAGAAAATGCCGTACTCCGACCTAAAACTTACACTATTAGTTCATCATTTTCACTCTGTGCCACTGCTCCTCACCAGGCTGTGTGAAGCACAGCAAAGAATTCGGTCAAGGCCTTGAGCCATAAACAGACATCACGCACAGACATTGTTTTCATAACCAAACTGTTTCAGACCTTACCCCTTAAATCTACATAAATGTACTCTGGGTGACATAGAACACATTTTAAGTAATCAATGGTAATCAATGGCTCCTCATAAAAATTATGTATTGGGATATTTGTGTGCAGCATTTTGCATATCAGCATAAGCATTTGTTAGCAAAGCATTCTTCATTGCGTCAGCGTGTGTGTGTGTGCGCATCACTCTTCGTTGCACAAGCGTGTGCATGTGTATGTGTATGTGTGTGGATCACTTCTCAGTGAATCAGCATTTCAATTTGTGTGCGTGTGTGTGTGTGTGTGTGTGTGTGTCATTTCTCACTCAAAAAACAAGTGCACATCTGTTCATGTGTGTGTTTCTTTTCATCAGTGTATGTAGATGTGTGTGTTTGTGTGTTTTTGTGCTCATCACTTTCCTGGGTTCTGAGAAGTGAAATTGAATTTGAGATAATTTAATTAATAAAGATGTCTGTAAGCGATGTGTGTTTTGGGGTGTCGAAGTAAGATGTTTTAGGATTTTTAGATGGGTTCTGTTTCAGTTTGAGATAATATATACAGTTACATTTTCTGTGTGTGTGTTGTTGAGTGACAACATGCGCAGTTTAAATTGGGCGCTGTTCCTTCCTGTTTTTAGTTTCAAAACACAAAGGCTGTTAGATTAAGATTACTGTGTGAGTAACGGTTTGACTTTTGACTAGGGAAATAATATGCTTACTTTTGGGTCTATGAAGATATTTGACTTTGAGTGATGTTATGAGAGGTTGAGTTTATTTTTCTGTTTAAAAACACATAAGTATATGCACTTAGTACACCCACTCAAGAAATGATTGTGTGACTGATGCTACAAAACTGACCTAAAGAATGGTGATGTGTGAAAGAGCGCTATTAAAATGTGTGTGTCTGGGACAGGAAATGCATACCCATAAAAGGAACTGAGTGTGTACAGAAAGAACACAGAGAGATAGATGAGTTAACTCTAGGCACATGAAGCAAATGAAGCCTTTAAGGAAAAATGCATATATTACTAATTATATGGTTTAGTGTGTCAATACAGGTGGGCGTCTTTCAACTTTGCAACTTTGAGTTCAGCACCAGAAAAGTAGATTAAAAGAATTGGGACAAAATAAGCCAGTCTTTGGCTCGAAATTGTCCAGCTTCATCTCTCACTTTGTCCTTGACCCGAGAAGAAACGCAAAGGACAGTCAATTTCCTGATGAAGACCGATAGAACATCGTGGACGTGAAGAAGTAACGGAAGCTAAAAGACAGTGCAGGCGAAAGCAGTAACACTGACAACGACTGATGAGTCCAGCAGCATGGAAGAAAGCACGTGATGCAACATGCATGCTGGTGAAGAACAGCGTGATATGTCTGCTTGAAGGCACTGACTGTCATATTTGCCAAGCTTGGAGCAATCTTGGAAGAAAAGACTGAAAAGATGAATGGAGAAGAAAACAGAGCAAATGAAAATAAGACTGAAGGAAGAGGAAATACTGAAAGATCAAAACAGAGGAGAAACAGACTGTGTTTGCTGGGGCTCTGAAGCCCGAACAGGACACTGTGAATGGAAAAGGACCAGTGAGAGATGAAGCTGGACGAGTTTGACTGCGAGAAGAGAGGAGATGATTGGATTGAAATTGAACCCTGAACTCGGGATAGTTTAGGGATGTCCACCATATCACAACAAAGAGGTAAACAATACAAAAGGTAAAGATAATCAAAATAACTGACAATTATATTAATGAATAGAAAACACACATATACCAATTGTTACATGTGAGATTATTTTTGAAACGAATCAGAAGTGAGATAGTTTGAATCTAGAGCTCAGTGAAAAGATGCATAAATTAAATATGAATACATGAAAATGCAATGAATATATAAGGATGCAATGAAGAAAACAGCTTACACTGCATTCACATGACCACATAACGCAAGGAAGAACACGCTTACATACATGACATAATTGGTATTTTTGACTAGAAAAAGAGAAATGGGTCGTTTAGGCGTCCGTGATAATAATGAAAATGTTTTAGTTTGTTATTTTTAGGGGCAAGCAGACCTGGACCAATTCTCCAGATCCAGGAGTCGGACGAAACTACAGGTTAACATGAATGGATATGTTAAGGCAAGTTTCTGGTTGAATTGTTTACAGTGTCCAGGAACCTGACAGCAAGCCCTACCTGGTGGTGGAAGACCAGCAGGGCTGGGATTTAAGGTGGGGAAGTAAAATTTGGGTTAGTGATTGGGGGACGGAGAAAACTGACTCTTTAACTGGAGAATGGGAAAGTGTCTGTGAGACTGTGAAGCCATATATGCAAAATAGCACACACAAACATACGCAATGAAGATCGGCTGGCTACTTGTATGAGTGAGAGAATGGTGTGAATGGTTAATACAATTGATGGAAAGATTTAAAATAGATGGAAAAAACAAAAGAAAAGTGTTTATAAGAGTGACTCAGGAGTGCTCTTGCACTGATTGATCAAAGTAAGTGATTAGTATAGAAAGAAAATGAAAATAATTCAATAATGTGATAAGGTGTAAACATGTATTTTTCTTGTCAAGTTGGCAGTTGAGCTGTGAGTCTATAAGCAGAGACACTTCCTCTCTTCATTTTTTATGGTAATGTGCTTAACAGGGGTTATTGTTGTGTACGAAACGGGGTAGCTTTTGGCGAGGTTTTCGGTGTGTCGAACGGGTGAAATTTAAGATTGTTTCAGATTTTTGAGGCTGTTGTTTTATTTCCAGAGAGGGTGTTTAATTAAGACATGGATATGTCTGAGAGGGGCCCCAAAAATTTTTGTAGTAGTGCACTCAGGAAAAACCTGTCAGGTGATTTTGTTTTGTACTTTGATGAGCTAATAATCAGCTCTCTTTTTTCATTTTTGTTCTAAGCAGGCCTGGAAGAGAGCGAACGGACGGCGTTGACAAAATTACCAAGTACGAAAATCAGGTGGGCATTACAGAATTATAATTGATTACAATCAGAGACTGATTGGCGGCGAGTCCCTGTCTAAAAATGGATTGATCGATTCAATCCAGTCAAAACTATAGAGAACTATTTTCCTAAAAAGGAAAACGAAATAAAACAAATGATTGAGCTCATTTTGCTGATGTGGAGCATCTGATGACGTGCGCAGAGGGCTGCAGATCAGCAAAATATCATGTGTGAATGCATGGGAGTGAATGTGAGTGATGGGACCAAGAGGGGAAATAAATAAAAGGTTGACAAACAGGACAACTGGGAGACTTAAATCTGGGGATGTTGATTTTGGGATATTGATGTGTGCGTTGAGAAAATTATTTACTGGGGTTGGATTATGTTATTACATTATAGAATGCTAAATGCTAAAAGGGAAACATTGATGTAACTTAAGTTACCATGAACGGAGGGGACACATGATTAATAACTGTTCTGTGTAAGTTTATTTTGGGTTATAACACAGGTTGGATCATCAGTGGAGAAAGTGAGTATAAAAGGTGATGTTCTGGTTAACACACAGGCTTTTGTTTATAGGACGTTTCAAGGATGCAGGCTGTGGATGGAGCCAAGAAAGGATTTGACATGATGATTAATTTGATTTCATTTCTTAAATACAGGTTTGAAGGGCCGGAGCATGTATGCCTAATATGATAGGACTAACCTTTTTCTTTTAATTTCCTAAGCTTGAGTGAAGGATTTTGAGTTTGTAACACATGAGATGTGTCACAAAAAGGGGGGTGTTAATATATGCGATTAGCTACATGAAAGGTGCTCTTTTAGGGGTACTAAGCAAATGTCTACGTGACCTTTACCTAATAACCTTTGTGATGAGAAACTTGTTTACCGACTTGCTCTCTTGTAGAACATACAGACTTAGAAAAGGGGAACCTCAGCTCTGAGTTCTGAGAATAACTCTGTTAAGTGGACAGGAAACACGTCGAGACAGCAATATAGGGCAAATATGTTTGAGCTTGTAATTAAATGTGGGGCTTGAAAAGAGGAAGCAAATTTGGTACAGGACGTACTTGAGATGATCAGACGAGAGAAGGAGAAGGTCAGGAATAGTTTAAACTAAGATTGAGAAAGTAAATGGGGTAAAAGGGGGTGTAGCTTCAGGGCAGTTCACAGCCTGGCGTAAACGCAAGGTGCTGTCACACAGCTTAAGTTATTTGGTTGATTTATTTTATGACAAAATAATAAGGAAATATTAAAAATATACAACACGTTGAGAAGATCTCTTTTGTTATATTTTAGTGTTTAACATGGAAGATGCCTCTCTGGAGCTTCTCTCCTGATGCTACTCCACCAAAAGAAGTTTATTTATAGAGACTATGTCAGCTCCCAAACAGACAATAATAAACCAAGACTAGCAAAAAACAATGTAAATATAAAGAATAAGAAATAAAGAACAATACAGAATCCAAATCTGAACCAAAGAACAAAATAGTGAAATGTGGATTATTGGGTTTTTATCTGTATATATGAAGCATTTGTAATGTGTATCTGCTAATGAAGGCTTGTAGAGGTCAGTTTATACTCACAAACAAGTGCTCAGCCAGACTGAAAAACAGGAAGCTCTAGTGCACAAGGCATATTAATAAATATAGACACAAAAAGAGGAACTCCCCATATAAACAATGTTGAAAAATGTGTGAAGTATAAAGTACCGAAATAACACTATATAAGTCACAGTTGATGATTCTAATGTTAGAGAGCTCTTGCAACTGGCATCTGAGCTGTGCAGAGGTCGATGTTGGTCATAACAGTGATGTCTCTATTTACAGGTTGAGTTCATTTTATACACAATGCATAACTGTGCTTGTTTAGAGTTGATGTTCCGTCCAAAAGGGTTTTAAGCTTCACTGGTGAGAGTGTCCAGGTGATACATGTTGAGGGAAGATGAGAACATAGCAGGTTAATTGCACGCACGCTTACAAACACACATGATTTAAATATAGGCCAGGCCAAAGGCCTGGACTTGATGCAGCTTTCAACTTTACAGCTCCTAACTTGCAGGAATGGCGTGGAGTGTAATGAATGAATGCAAAACATGCTTACAGACACAATCATGACAGGGGTTTATTTTACAGGGTAATGGTGGACCACAGGTTGCTTTGTTTCTGCTTAGCAACTACTGAGGTAAATGGTGTTAAAGATAAATATGCAATAAGTGAACAGGAAATGTGTAAGGGTGAGCCGGGTGAAACAAAATGTTGTAGATAATGGAAACTTGTCTAACGGGCATTAACAGTAACCTTTGCATGTTATGTATATGCTTGAGGCCAAAAGAGGCGTAAAACCAGATAGAAAACTTTGAAGTGTGCTTTTTAGCGGAGAGTCAGGCTGACATGGGGATGGTGTGTATTTTACTGGGGTGGTGTTTAATAAAACTAAAAGCGTTGCTCACACACATAAAGAGTATGGAGACTAAATAAAGTTAATATAATGGATAGAGCCCAGAACATGATAATATATAAGTGAAATCAAATGCAATGTGTGATTTCACTTTTATTGGGAAAATAATTAGCCAAGAAATGTGTATTGAACTCTCCACATACATTGAAACTGCGCAACTCTCCGTGGGCCATGCAATCAAGCAACTGTTACATATCTGTATTAAACTAGTCAACATAGACTCACCACAAAATGATGTAGGATGTTGCCCTGCAGCGGGGGCAGAAAATCATTTGCAAACCAGGGATCTTATGTTGATTATTATATTCTTACTTATGTACACACACACACACAGAAGGAAAAATTTCAAAACAAAACAAAAAGCAACTTCGCTTAACCTGTCAAGCACAGGAGTAAAATAAAAATCTCTTTGGGCTCTGTTAAAATTTCTTTAGTAAAAGTGTAAAAGGCCAAACCTAGGAAGTTCGGCAAACAGGAAAGTTCCTTGAGTATCAGGAGTTAATAGTCAGGAAACATTTCTCACTTTAACGCCTTTTTTCTGAAAAACCACTGACTCATAGATGCAGATAGACATACAAGTGCACATACATCCAGATGTGCATTTAGACATTAAAAGTGTTGAGACATGTACACACAGATTGGCAAACCGGTACAGAGTCTAACTGAAGAGCTTAACAAAGCAGACGTGGCAGTAGGGTTTGTGATTTTGCCTGATATGATATTGTGAACCAACTTTGAATAATGACAGGAACCTGAGATGAACACAGTAAGTTAGTAAGGTGTAGCAGAGAAAGGTTGTTTGTTTTCTATCCCTTACAGGAGAAGATTTCCACTAGAGAGGGACCCAGAAAAGGAGCAGAGACCACTTAAGCATGAAGTGTTTTCAAGTGGGAGCTGGTGTTTTATTGCTGGACCACCTAGAGGACATGAGGTTGTTGTCGGATTTGCTGAGTCAGGGGGCGGCTAGAGAGGGTCAGAGCGAAGGTAGTGGACCTGGGAATAGTGTAGTGACGTCTCTGGAAGAGACGTCAAGAGAGGGAATTGTAGAATTATAGGGATTATTTTACATAACCATCATCTTGTCATTGCATTAATTATCATTTCATCCAAGCATTTATTGAAGCTGCTGGCATTATGTTATAATTTACATTATAGGGGTTATTATAATCAAATATTAACATGTTTATTACAGGTGCAGTTATAACTACTTTAAAAGGATTGAGTTAAATATATATGTATCATAACTCATATGCTGAGTATATTGGTATAGTAAAATAGTAGCTGAGCAAAGGCCTGAATGTATTCAGCTTCTTGTTGCATTTGAGTTTGCCTAGTTACAGGTGACGGAAGGATGTCCAGCCCATGGTGACCTCAAAGGCCTTAGATCATCACCATATTCTTAAGAGTATGCCACAAGGAGGAACCTCTATGTTGCATTTAATTCTTAAAATATATGAATGTTCTGTACATGCAAATTATGTGCTTGTAAACGCAAGAAGGGGCGTCACAATACCCTGATGTTATAAAAGCAATCTAGAGTGTATTTTGGGTAGAGATGTACAACTGTTTTGCAGTTTGCACCTCTCCACGCTGCGTGTATTCATTAAAATCAATTGTTTGAACCACCTCTTCTGGACTATCATTGTTTTACTCTCATCCTCAATTTCGAACCCGTAACAGTTTTTTTAACATATATTTCTAGTTAGAGAAATTTAAGAGGCTTATCCCTCAAAACTGTAAATACAAAAAGGTTGCACAAACTAGTTTCCCACCACAGGAAATTTATTTTAAGTGTCTTCATAGTTTTATTTTTGAAATGCACCAATTTTCATATACTGCAGGAAAAATGAAAATAAATATTACAATGCAAATTTGCAAAAAAGCAGCGTATGCATCAAAATAAACTATTTCCAACAGTGCAATATGAGTCCTAAGAAAGTCATAAAGTCAAACATAACTTCTAAAAACACAAGTATAGGCTCATAAGGCCCTGATGGTAAAAAACTACATTTCCGATGCGGTGACGCGACACTACAATTCCCAGGAGGCTGCGGGGCAGTTGGGGGCTGGCTCCTCATCGGAGCACATTATGTTTTTGTTGCTGCAAGTGCTTTTTATGTGGAAGGAAACTGTGACCTAGGACAAGCTGATGGCATAAGATGTAAGTACAATTCCTCCGGTTTCATATGCAAATAAAATTATTGCGCTAGCTTACGTGGTTGCAGTGCTACCGGGATTTAAAAATAGTTACGCAAAATGGAGCGTGTCCGCTCCGACCGGCTTTAAAGGGTTAAGTGCTTCCTTTACGTGTGTGTTCCTTCTTTTCCCTTCACGTTTGGATGGAACATCTTCTGACCGGTGGTGTAAGGTCCTAATTACTCCAAGTATGTGTTCCAGAGGGTGATGGGAGTCAAAGAGGAGGTACTGGTCTGTGTGTGTGGGCTTCCGGTAAACTTCAATGTTAAGGTTGCAATTCTCTTCAATGTGCACAGCAGAGGTGGGTTGAGTATCCAAAAATTGTACTCAAGTAAGAGTATCATTACTTTAAAATATTATTACTCAAGTAAGAGTGAAAAGTAATCGTCAAAAAAGTTACTCGAGTAAGAGTAAAAAAGTACTTGGTGAAAAGGCTACTCAAGTACTGAGTAAGTAGCGAGTAACTGTTTGAAATGTCTGATTTATTTTATAAATAAATGCTATCAGACAAACAAAAATAAATAAATATACAAATTTTAGTATTTTCAAAAGGAATATATGTAAAAAGATCCACAAAATAAGGCACAACAATTCTAATTTCAAAATTTCAGTTTTTCACAACGTAAAGCTTTTTCAAGCAAAACCCACAGTAACTATATTCGCATTTACAGCAGCCTCAGAGAAAACATTAGAATGAGGCAACTTCAACATAACAGACTACAGCTGATGCGCCAGAATGCCATACTAGGGGTGGTTCTTTTAAATACAAGGAGGGATTAAGTAAATCAGAAACAAATGACACAGAGATGCAACAGGTATAATCAGGAAAAGTTTATTCCCAAGGCGGACAGCAGGAATAAAAAAAAAAAAAACCCCACACACACAACACATCTACGACATTCTAACAAAACTATAAAATGTTCTTTGTATACCAAAATACCCTGAAGTATAGACCAGTGGTTCCCAAACTTTTTTTGCCAGGCCCCCCTTTTTTACAAGAAAAATGTTCGCGGAGAGCCCAGCGCGTGCTCCTGACGCAGGGAAACTAATTTTGCAGGGGAGACCTACCTTGGCACTTGTGCAGGTGAAGCCAAAGGGAAGATATGCTTCACCATATTTTCCTGTCTTTGGCTTGGAAGGAAGTTGGTTTGGAAACATATTTGGCGATGCTTCATCTCCTGCTTTGCGTTTGTGTGGGAGCCCCGTCAAAAACCTGTCCACAGTGTCCAAGCGCTCTTTGTTTGTTTTTTTTCTTTTCATACCGCGCCCCCCCTGCAAGGGGGGCGGGCCCCACACTTTGGGAACCTCTGGTATAGACAGTGGATTAACACAATGTAGTATGTAAAAATGTGAAAACTACACTCACAAATAAACACTGAAATCAGAGTAAAACTAATTATAAAAGACAAATACAAATTTCCACTATGTGGATGTACATATGTGTATGGCTCACTTTACCATAAATTGTTTCTTCAGTCAGTGAAATGGTGGTTCAGCTTCAGCAGCAGTTGGCTCTCAAGGTTCTTGCTGTGAAGCTGTGACCGTTTGGCAGTGAACAGGAGTCCTGCATGACTAAAAAGTCTCTCACAGGCTGCAGATGCAGGAAGAGCTGTATTGACTTTGATCGACAGCTTCTTGATCTGAGGAAAGCCATGCAATACATCCATACCTCCAGTGAATGGACATGAAACGTACCTCTCCAGGTCCTCTGCTACTGGCTTTCCTGACCCCATGGATCCATCATCTTCGTTGGTTAGGCTGCTGTTTGTGCTGGCCTCACCCAGCTCTGTGTCTAGGTGATGTCTGATGAAGTAGAGACCTGTGGAAAGATGTAAGGTTTTCAACAGAATTAGGTGTGGTCATTATAGTGCTGTATACACTGCCAAGCTGCAGATGTTTGTTTGGAGCTAGCCTCCAAAAGCTGGCCATGCACTGTGCGATTTTTGGCCCATTTTGAGCCGATTGTTCAGTCGCGCAACCGTTTTGGGGATCGGCCCATGTTTTGCCTTAATCGTGTGTGCATCTTGTAGTATACATGGGGTAACGAAAAGCAGTTAATACCTCACGACCAGCTCCCAATCATCAATCGTATGGTCGCAAGATAATCAAACCAGTTTGAAATCCTGTCGCCTCTCACACTGCACACGCACAAACACAGAATTTAAAGAGAAAAGGTGGAGCAGCACGGCAGTGCAGCGAGTGATCTGGACACAAGAGATGGAGGCACAACTTGTAGGATGAGGCAAGCTCATCTGAATACGCAAGCGTAGAGCTGCCACCCAGGCAAAAGAAAAATAGAGCTATATCACGTTTGAACAATATAATATCATGTTCATACAATATAATATTTATATTGTACGAATGTGATAATTATGTATATTGTAATAACGTGATATTATATTGTTCAAACATGAAAGGTATATTGTACAAACATTGAAAGTATATTGTTAGAACAATAAACCTTCATGTTATAACGTGACATAGCTCTATTTTTCTTTTGCCCCGGTGGCAGCTCTACGCTTCCGTATCCGAGGCTTTTCAATGTGGCCTCACAAAATTATCACGACTACAACAACCATGAAAAGAGTTGGATGGACATTGCTGCTCAATCAAAGCTGCCTGGTCAATGTTTTTCATTAGTAATTTAGGAAAGTTGATGGTGTGTGTGTGTGTCTGTGTGAGTGAAAGACAGAGAGGGAGAGCGAGGGACATATTTTGTATAAGCTTCATGTTATGGACGCACAGTTTGAGCACTCAGGTCGCATCAGAGCATCAGGCCGTATAGTGTGAGACCCTGCATCGTGACCTATGAACTTCTAACCCCTGCGATTTAATTGTACAGTTTGAGCAGGAGCGGAATAACGTGACTGAAAAAACTCACACAGACTGTTTAAACTAAACGAGCTGCTGTTTCACATAATAAACCCTGTCAGCCACAGTATTGCCTTCTGTTTAACAGTTAAAGCAGTAGCGACGAGCTGTTTGCATGCGCGTGGAACTCTAGCGTCATTAACCAGGCTAGCTGTTAGCTTATAGCTCACGCTAGCTAACCAGCGAGCAGTTAAAAAGACAGCTGAAGCTGCACAAAACACCCACAAACTTATATCACTACAACGTAGCGCCGGAAATATGACTCACAGCTCGAGCTCGACACAGCTGCTGTAACATAAGACTGACATCCAGCTAACCACAGCTAAAAAGATATTTAGAGAAAACTTACCGTTTCCTCAGGTTACATGAGCTGAGTTGTTTCACGCTGAAAAGTTGGTTTGTTTTGGCTCTCCCTGAAGACACCGACACTGCAGACATAGAGGTTCTTTTGTGCTGCTTTTAAGCGAAACATTCTTTGTATGTGAGGCCAAAGGTGTTCATCCTCTTCAGCTCTAGCGTAGACCATCATATTTCTTCTTCCGTGTGTCGCTACTTTGAAACACTTGGGCCGCTCTGCCCGCCACGGTTTCAAACTGGTCATGTGACTGTATAGCCACATCTCATTGGTAAAAAAAAAGTCACTGGAAACTCCACTGATGTTAACTAATGTGTTAAACTTTTTTTTTTTTTTAAAGTAACGAGTCGAATTTTGCAAATGTAGCCGAGTAAAAGTACCGTTTCTTCTTCATAAATGTACTCAAGTAAAAGTAAAAAGTATCGTGCAAAAAAGGTACTTAAAAAGTACATTTTTTTCAAAAACTTACTCAAGTAAATGTAACAGAGTAAATGTAGCTCGTTACTACCCACCTCTGGTGCACAGCGCAGTCCATGAAGGGCAAACAGTCGTCCTTTGTGTCTTCCATGGTGAACTTGATGTCTTTATCCACGGCATTAATGTGCGCAGTGAAGGATTCCACTTCTTGTGTTTTGACCCAGGTGTTGTCTACATATCTGTACCAGTGGTTGGGTACTTGGGTACCCTTTAAAAGAGCCAAGAGCCTTTCTTTCCACTTCCTCCATGTAAAGGTTGGCTACAATAGGTGACACGGGGGAGCCCATGGCGCAGCCATATTTTTGTCTGTAGAAACCCTCGTTATACTTGAAATATGTAGTGGTGAGGCAGAGGTCTAACAGTGTGCAAATCTGATCGGGTGTGAAGTTGGTCCTGTCTTCCAAGGAGCTGTCTTCTTGTAGTCGTTTTCTGACAGTCTCCACTGCCTCCGTGGTGGGTATGCAAGTGAAGAGAGAGACTACATCAAAGGACACCATGATTTCATCTGGATCCAGGGTAAGTTTCTGGACCTTGTTGGTGAAGTCGGTGGAGTTCTTGATGTGATGTGGGGTGGCACATTTGCCACCTTCAGATGGACACCTGCCCACTCCGAAACCTTTTACTGGTGAGTCGGACAAGTGTGCTGGTTTTCTGTACTCTTGTTTTCCGCGAGCAGCGGCGCTTCCATAATAACGATGGGGCCAAAATAACCTTTTTTGTCCAATTGTTGCGGGACCGGGCTTTAAAGTGGGCTCAGGTGATACTTAACTCGGATCCCGGGATTTCCTATGCTGACTTTCTGTCAAAATTCCGGACTGTGTTCAATAAGGGCTCTGGCGCCGAAGCTGCCGCACTTTGTCTGCTAAACTTCAAGCACAGTAAGCAAAGCATGTAAGACCATTCTATAGATTTTTCGATTCTGGCTGAAGAGACAGGCTGGGGACGGGAGACTCTAAGGAGTGCGCTACTTAACAATGTTCGTGAAGAGGTGAAAGATGAACTCATTATGCACAATCTCCCTGACTCTCCAGGGCTCTAGACTAACTTTTTGCCATAGGCGCACCGGTGCGCCCAACTTTAAAAAGTTAGGCGCACCGGCACAAAAGTTAGGCACACTCAAATTTTTCAAGCGCATCGCTTAACACCGCAGTTTTACATGTGCTCTTTTTTGAGGGGGGAATTGCAGTCCATACAGACAATATTCATTTCTAAATTATAAACTAACAATCTTGTGCTTAAAGTGCTTTGTCAATATTGTAGAAAATGTTAAACTTAATCATCATCTTGGCCTCCTCTGACGACCTGTTTGCTGTTGCATGCTGCTGAAAGGCAGTGGGGAGAGGGGACACTTGGGCATTTATCACAGCATATAATGTGTTTTCTGGATACACTGTCCTTTTTCAGTATTCAAAGATTGATGGCACCGTGTCAGAGCACTGGCTATGAATTTCAGATGGATCAGGCCTTAACAAAAAAGTTATCAATAGTTCTTTTCATCTTTTCTTATTACCCACAGCTACATCCACTTCTGTCGGGCCTAGGCTGCTCACTAGGGCTGGGTATCGTCACTGATTTCTATAATCCATTTGAGTCCTGATTCGATTCAACTTAGCCCCAGACAGTCAGAAATATTATAATTCTGATCATTTATCAGTACTGACACATGTAAGACTTCATCAGAATTGTGAACATCACAGCAGATGCCTTTGTGTTAAAGTAACTGAGAATAAAACACAGAAAAACATGAAGGAGATTTATCTGGCCTGACTTTTTATAGCAGATAACCTTAAAAATATTCTGCAATATTCTGCATAATTTTAAAAAGTTTAAATTTCTTCAGTATTGAACAGCAGAAATTAGGCTTTCTTGTCCGAGGTCATTTAAGTGAGAAAAAGAAAAAGACAGCGGCTGACAGCGCTGTGAACAACGGTAGACTGGTGGGTAATAAGCGAATGAATAATGCAGAAAACAGATTGGAGACGGGAAACTGTTCTTGAAGTACAGAGAGAGAGAGAGAGAGAGAGAGAGAGATGTGCATGAATTGTGATTTTTTATCGTGGTGGAAGCAAAACAGCAAAACTCAGAGGCAAAACTCATGACGACATTGATCAAATGTGAAGCGCAGTTTGCTGCTTCTTTTGCTGCTGGCTCGGTGAATTTTGGTTGGAGAGAGACAACACCTGCAGCTCAGAATCAGCGCAAAAAGACGTAAACACAGAGCGGACCCGACGCATCAGAATCGCTGAGCACCGACAGTGTGCCGGTCTGCGGGCCGTTGGGTGAGAAAGCCGAGAAAGACAAAGTTGATTCTGATGCATCGGGTCCGCTCTGTGTTTACGTCTTTGTGTGGAATCCGTGTACCTGCTCTCATTTGCTGTGTGGTGGTTGTTGAAATAGTTCTGTGAGCTTTAACCTGAGAATCTGGCGTTTCTGGCAAAACACAGTTATATTTAAAAGTCGATTCAGGATTTAATGAATCGATATCACTTTATTCAAACTACCCACCTCCCTCTTCCACCTGCACTTTCAACTGGACCACGGCCAATCAGAGAGGTCCCGCCCCTGACTATCTCTGATTGGTTTAGTCCACGATAGGGGAATAATGTGTGTCTGTTGTTGACCACACGGAGAGTTGCAGAGATTTTTTTTTTTTCTTGTTACCCGAACAGTTGGTTGTACCGGTCCGACCAAATATTTTTTTTTAGTCGCACCGCTCTTACTGAGTTAATGACTTTATGCATTAAGATGGATGACCGACTACGAGCTCGTCGTCTGACGACACTACAATTCCCAGGAGGCTGCGGGGCAGTTGGGGGCTGGCTCCTCATCGGAGCACAGCTCTTCCCGGCAAGCAGAGAGCGCAGATGGAGGAGAGCAACCCATGCAGATAGGAGGCTCACATCTTTCAGCCACGGAACACCAGCGTCGCATCACTGCCGGTGAGTGCCTCTATTGCGGTCACAAGGGACATGCGGTTGCCTCCTTCCCCTCACGAACAAAAGGTCACGCCCACCAGTGACGGTAGGAGTGCTGGTGGGCGGTCTCAGCCAAGACAAATCGCCTCCACTGTTAATGCTATCTGCCAAGCTCTCAGTCAACACCAAATGTCACATCCTCTCAGTCATGATAGATTCACGGGTGGAAAAGAATTTTATAGACTCTGAGTTAGCTCACCGCCTTCAGCTGGCCCAGGATCCTCTTCCCCACGCCCTGCATGTCACTGCATTATCTGGACAGCGCCTACCCAACATTACTCACGTCACCGAGCCTGTCATTCTCACTCTGTCTGGTAACCACTCCGAGTAAATTTGTTTTTTTGTGTTCAAAGCCACTTGGACACCACTCGTTCTCGGGCACCCCTGGCTTCGTCAACAGAACCCGAGCATTAATTGGCTTAAGGGATGCATTATGGGGTGGGCGGAGGAGTGTCATATGACCTGCCTTAAGTCTGCCTCACCGCCTCACACACCTGCCTCCTCCGCAGAGTCACCCACCTCCTCCGATTTGTCCAAAGTGCCCCCTGTTTATCATGATGTCGCCGAGGTGTTTCGCAAGGATTGGGCCCAGTAGTTGCCTCCACATCGGCCTTACGATTGCGCAATCGACCTGCTCCCCAGAGCGCCGTTGCCCACAAGCCGTCTCTACAGCCTCTCTCTACAGGAGCAGGAGGCTATGGAGACATACATTACTGAGTCGCTCGCCACCGGCATAATCCGCGCGTCCTCATCACCTGTAGCAGCAGGATTTTTCTTCGTCGAGAAGAAAGACAAGTCTCTCCGCCCGTGCATAGACTACTGTGGATTGAATGACATAACCTTCAAGAATAAATATCCACTCCCACTTCTTACCTCTGCTTTTGAGCTGCTCCAGGGGGCAACCGTTTTCAGCAAATTGGACTTGAAGAATGCGTATCACTTGGTTTGGATCCGAGAGGGCGATGAGTGGAAGACCGCTTTCAATACTCACCTTGGGCACTTTGAGTACCTAGTTGTGCCATTCTATGATGTTTTTGTTAGGATGCATGCAGCGCCTTCCTCCTCGTCTGGTCCAGCCTCCGAGTCTTCATTCTTGTCTGGTCCAGCCTCCGAGGCCCGCACGTCCTCGTCCTGTCCGGACCGCACGTCTTTGTCCTGTCCGGCCACCTTCCAGGCCGTTGGCTGAACATCATCGTTGTCGCGGCCGGCCTCCGGCCCTGTTCAGTCGCCACTGCCGCTGCTGCCTTTCACGCGGCCAGCCACCGGACCTGCCCTGTCGCCGCCGTTGCCGTCCACACGGTCGGTCACCTGAACTGTTTCCACGTCGCTGCTGTTGCCGTCCCCACGGTCGGCCCCCTGAACTGTTACCACGTTGCCGCCACTGCCTCCTGCATGGTCGGCCCCCTGGACTGTCTGGCTGTCGCCGCCGTTGACCTCCGGGCTGGCCCCCTGAACCTGTTCGAGACTGTTACCTGGGCCTCTGCGCCTTTCATGGACTTTTTTTGTTTGTTTCGTTTTGACATGTTCCTGGGCCTCAGTCCTGTAGTTTCGCTCTGTTTTGGAGTCTTGTTCCCTGTATTTTGGTTTTTGGCTCCGTGTGTTTGTTCTGTTTCGGTCTCTCCGTCCTGTTCCCCCACCACCCACCCTGGTTGGGTTTAGGGCTGTTCGATATAACGATATATATCGGATGACGATAGAAAAACGTCTATCGTTTCATTTTACGCTATCGTTTGTTTCGTGGTGTCGCAAAATAAACTGTTTACGGCAATATTTTTTCATTATTTTGATGGTCACTGTAGTGGCTATATTAATTTCCTGAAGTTCTCTCTTTCTCTTATATTTAATATAACCACACTACAGATGGACAAGCGCTTGTTTTTATGCATTGTCGTTAGCAACAACGACGGTAACACCACCTCGTGTCCGCTTGTTTATTTTCCACATAAACCTTTCACAATAAAGCTCAAGATCCTGTTGAGACTTTTCAAAATAAACAATCACGTGAAAGATGCAGAGTATTAACGGATGAGAAGCAAAAAAGAGCCGTCCGGTGCTAAAAAAAACAAAACCTTAGCCTCAAACGTTAGAACAGGCTTTTCCCCGCAGCACGCTGTGTAATAAATACTCACAAAGAAAACGGCGGCCGTTACAACCTATGTCTAAAAATGTATCGTTTCATGCATCAGTTAAAACACTCGACTCCAGGTACGCGACGCCCAGCTGGAAACACTTCACGCAAGTCGAGCTGCCCGACATTCACAGAATTTACAGAAAATGTTACATTTTTGTGATTTATATCGTTATCGGACGATAGATGTCTTAATATCGGGATATGAGATTTTGGTCATATCGCACAGCCCTAGTTGGGTTGTTTTTTGTTTTGGTGTTTCGGTTTGGGCTGCCTGGGAGCCAGCCCTTTGGGGGGGCGGGGGGTACTCTTAGGATTGGGGGTTTTGAGTTTATTATATTATTTATCATTTCTAGTCTTTGGTTTCTTTGTTAGAGTTCTGTCTCATGGTTTATGTCTCTGTGTAATCCTTAGTTGCTGTCTCCCCTGTCTGCTATATCCCCATGTCTAGTCAGTGTCTGTGTCTGCCCTGGTCCCATGTCTCTGTTCCCTCTGTTGTAGTGCCTGCCTGTGAGTCTGTGTCTGTAAGTTCAGTCTGTGTTATGTTTCCTGTTTTACTTTGAAAGTCCATGTCTCATGTAAATGCATCTGGTTTTGCTTCCTTTGTCTCGTTAGGCCTGATTTGCCCCAGCTGTGTTTCCCTCCTGTTGCCCATTCCCTGATTGCTCCCTCTATGTATTTAAGCCCTGTGTTTCAGTTTGTCGGGGTTGCGATCTACCCTTATCTAGCTGTGTGTTCTGTCTGCGTAAGTGTATTTTGTATTCTTAGTTTTGTTACCCTTTTGAGTTCAGCATTAAAGCTGTTTTGAGTTCACGTTCCGCCTCCAAGTGTCTGCATTTTGGGTCCTATTCCTGCCTGCACACAGCCATCACATAACAGTTTTGAGGGATTTCATCAACAGGTTCGTCTTCGTCTACCTCGACAACATCCTGATCTTCTCCAAAACTCTATCTGAGCATGAAATCCATGTCAGTCAGGTCCTGCAACGCCTACTGGATAATCGGTTGTTCGTTAAGAGCAAAAAATGTGAGTTCCATGTGTCCACAGTTGCCTTCGTAGGTTACATCATCCAGCGGGGAAACCTGCACCCTGACTAAGGTAAAGGTAAAAGGTAAGGTAAAAGCTGTGATGGATTGACCTGAACCCCCCCAACCGACGGCAGCTGGAGCGGTTCCTCGGCTTCGTTAACTTCTATAGGAGATTCATCTGGGACTATAGCAAGGTAGCCCTGCCTTTAACATAACTAACCTCTCCCAAGATTCCTTTCCAGTGGAACGACGCTGCCCAATCAGCCTTCCAGGAGCTGAAAAAGTGGTTTGCCTCGGCACCCATTCTGGTCCAGCCCAATCTAAAATTGCAGTTTGTGGTGGAGGTAGATGCATCTGACACGGGAGTAGGAGCAGTCCTCTCACAGGAGAAGGATGGTAAGCTTCACCCATGTGCCTTTTTCTCCCGTCGTCTCACCCACGCAGAACGCAACTACGACGTCGGTGATCGGGAACTTCTAGCCATCAAGCTCGCCTTGGAAGAGTGGAGCCACTGGTTGGAAGGCACTGCTCAACCGTTCATTGTCTGGACAGACCATAGAAATCTAGCATATCTGCAATCTGCAAAGAGACTTAACGCCAGACAAGCAAGGTGGGCTCTGTTTTTTACGCGATTCCACTTTTCAATCACCTACAGGCCAGGGCCTCGCAATGTCAAGCTGGACGCCCTGTCCTGACAGTTCTCCACTTCTGAGGGCCTGGCGGACCCTGCACCCATCCTCCCGGCCACCTTTGTAATGGGGGCCATCTCCTTGGAAATCGAGTCGGCCATTCGCGAGGCTCAGAGAAGGGAACCGGACCCAGCAGGAGGGCCAGCGGGACGTGTGTTCGTTCCCCAGTCCGTCAGGTCTGAGGTATTACAGTGGGCACACACAACCCATTTCTCCTGTCACCCAGGAATACACAGCACCATTACTTTCCTGCAGCGCTACTTCTGGTGGCCCACACTGAGAGAATTCGTCTCCGCTTGTGCAGTCTGTGCTCAAAACAAGGCTTCTAACCAGCCACCCTCGGGTCCTCTTCATCCCTTACCCACACCCACCAGACCGTGGTCCCATATTTCTCTGGATTTTGTGACCGGCCTTCCACCTTCTGCAGGTAATACGATCATACTCACGATCGTTGACCGCTTCTCTAAAACGGCTCACTTTGTTGCTCTGCCTAAGCTACCTACAGCATTGGAGACTGCACGTCAACTCATCAATCACGTCTTTCGCCTGCATGGCATTCCGGATGACATTGTGTCTGACCGGGGTCCCCAATTCACATCCTGATAGTGGAAAGAGTTCTGCGGGATCTGAGGTCAGTCTGTCCTCTGGATATCATCCTCAGAGCAATGGCCAGTCTGAACGGGCGAACCAGGAGTTGGAGGCCGCCCTGCGCTGCCACGCCTGTTCCAACCAGGCCATCAGGAGTGAGGAACTGCCATGGATGGAATACGCTATTAAATTCTGGTTCTTTATATTCTTTAGGGCCAAGAAGACACAGGGCTCAAAGTGGTCTTTTAACTTTAAAAATGATCTTTATTTTACATATCCGGATATGGAGACCTGAACACAAAACACACAACGCTAGGTCTGAAGCACAAATGGAAGCCTAGTTATTTATATACTCGGTCTTTACGTCACCCCACACTTTAAGTTTCGATCAAACAGCCTAGTTGGTTTCACTTTCTAGCTGTAAAAGCACGCTCTGCAAAAGCATGCCGTTTCCTTTCAGCACAGATTGTACTCAGAGTTGGGCCTTTCTTACATAAACCAATATAATCAGCATATAAGCATTTAAGATTATATATTCATTACTTAACAACACCAACAATAGCATGACCTCCTCCGCCACGGGCCGGTCGCCTTTCGAAGCTTCCCTGGGATTCCAGCCACCTCTTTTCCCCTCCATCGAAGGCAAACACTCAGTGTCGTCAGTCCAGGCGCATCTTCGTAGATGTTGTCGGTTATGGAAGGCCACCCGGGCTGCATTATTATGAACCAAGGACCGCAATAAACGCATTGCTGACCGCCATCGGTCCTCTACCCTCGCCTATGCTGTTGGACAAAAGGTATGGCTTTCCACACGCTTCGTTCCGTCAAGGTGGAATCCAAGAAGTTCACTCCCACCTTTATCGGCCCGTTCGAGATCTCTGCTTTGGTTAACCCTGTTTCTGTAAAGCCCAAACTACCTCGCAACATGAAACTACACAACGTCTTCCATGTGTCTCAGATTAAACCTCTCCAGTCCAGCCCTCTGTGCTCTCCTTCCAGGCCACCTCCTCCCCCCAGCTCGTGGATGGTCTGCCAGCCTACTCTATCACCTGTATCATGGATTCTCTGCGCTGAGGGCATGGCTACCAGTACCTGGTGGATTGGGAAGGCTAAGGCTTGGAGGAACGGTCCTGGATCCCTCGGCCGGCCGCCCTGGACAAGCGCATGCTGAGGGAGTTCCATCGCCTGCATCCAGGTAAGCCTGGTGGGTCGCCGGGAGGCTCCCGTTGAGGAGGGGGTACTGTCATGGTCCCTGTGCCTCACCAGCTGATCTTGTATTTGGCAAGATGTGTTTTGTTGTTTTTTCTGTCTCCCTCTCTTTCTCTCTCTCTCTCTCTCTCACCTGCCGGGGCGGTGCTCATTATGGGCTCCCGCCCCTGGCCCACGCACCTGCCATCTCCACACCTGCTGCATATCTAGGTGATCGCAAGGCCTATTTAAGACAGCAGCACTGTGTTACTCGTCGCTGGATCGTTGAGCTATCAGCATCAGTCACTCTGCCCGTAGTGAGTTAAATTCTGAGAAGTTGTTTCTGTCTGTTCGTCGTTAACTCTAGTTTCTCCTTGTACAGATCTACCCTGGACCTTTCCCTGCCCGCCTGTCATCGTGTGGACGAGTGAGTGGATTTGTGTTACCCTGCTGTGGAGAGAGGAGAGAGATTCGTTGGAGTGTGTCTGATTTCCGTCCTTCCCCTCACGTACCCCGGAGCTCTGGACCCCATTCCCCTCCCTCCAGCACATTGTAAATAGTATCACCTGGTGTCGTTTGTGTTAATAAACTGACTGTCTACTCTGCAAGGATTCCCGGTCTGTGCCTTAGTCCATTAACTAAAACCTGACATTATGTTTTACTTTGCGAGCTGGTTATTAGTGGCATGGTGTGAATGACTGTAAAATTGTATATGCAGGAAAAATTACAAGATATTGTTTCATCTCATTGTAGGGTGTCTTCCTCTCTCTGCTGTTCATGCTTATTAAAATGAAAACAAACATAAGGCAATCTTGACGCGAGGCGCAATGGGGGAGCCTCAAATTTTAGAGCTGGCGGGGAAGCCGTGCAGGCCCTCATATGTAAATTTGAATGGTTCCAGCCCTCAGATATGATTTGCTTGCTGGGGAACAGGCAGTAATATATAGAAATACTATGATTAAGCAGAAATACTATATTTAGCACAAATCTTATAAAATAGCAAAAATAGTATGAATTACCAGAAATACTGTATATAGCACAAATACTGAAAAGTAGCAGAAATACTATGATTTAGCAGAATAGTAATAACTTAAATGGACAGCTGAAAAAATGCTGAACATGGTAAGGGTCCCTCAAATGTACTTTTTCAACAGTAAATTATTAATTCATAGCCAAACGGTAAGAGGTGATAAAGAAATTCTTGAATTGTTAGCGCCAGGAGTGTGAAGATATATTGGCACAAGCCTCATGTTTTAACTTCGTTTCGTTAAGGAGATATGACGATTTGAAAATGCCTCTCATTAGAGAAATCCAGCAGTGATTTTGAACAATAATCTGCCTCAGCTTCAAAGCATTTAAGATAAATGGGCATCTAGCTTAATGCAGATGTTGGGCACAGAAAAGAATTGGGAAGAACACTAGAGAGACAAAAAAAAAATCAGCTACTGCTAAGTAGAGGAGTTGCTCAAGATTGTAAAAGCAGATTGAGCAATCTGTGGATCACCTTGATTGACACCGACTGTGCCTCAGTGTAAATATTCCAGGACCCATGTGTGAGACAAAGTTCTTTGCAAGTCCTTTGCCATAGAAATGAACTTAATCCCAAAAAACCTATTTCCACTACATTTATCACTGCCATAAAAAGACATGCTGAGATAATTTCAATAAACAAACAATACAAACAATAGAATGTTGATGAACACAAGGCTGAAGACTATTATGTTATGCTGACTGAGTTAGAATAAAAGTGAGGATTATGCTTGAGATCGTTGTTCTTGCTGTTAACCATGGTTATCTGCAATGCAACATCATTGTGTTGCATAAAAAGGGCTTCACAGGCAAGGATGTTGTTGCTACTAAAATTGCAGCTAAATCGACCATTTATGGGATCATCAAGAACTCTTAAGAAACAGGTTTAATTGTTGTCAAGAAGGTTCAGGGCGCTCAAGAAAGTCCAGCAAGGCTTAGAAGGTCTCCTAAAGATGATTCAGCTGCGGGATATGGGTGCCACCAGTGCAGAGTTGGTCAGGAATGGCAGCAGGCAGGTGTAAGTGCATCTGCACACACAGTGAGGCGAAGACTTTTGAAGGATGGCGTGATGTTAGCTGAATAGGAAGAATAGGATCCAGGCAATTAATACCTATACCCCTGCTGGGATAATCAGTAGGCTAAAAGAAGAGAAACAAGCCACTGGCATCAAGATAAGAAAGCTCTTTAACATGTATGGAAAGTTTCAATCCAAATCCAGCACTCTGAGACTTTACACTAAGTGAAATGAAGGTGGCTGCAGCCTACTGAGTGTCAGAACCACTATTCAGGATGAAACAACAAACATCCACAAATACATCAGGAAGATGGCCACAACTGAAAGTGTGTTTGGGACAGCCCTAGTCCTGTGGCACTTTCAGATACAGATGGACAAAGGTGATGGCTTTAACCCGCTTAAAAAATGCCATGGAAAATAACAATTATGATGACTGGCACGTCTTCTTCTTCTTCGTTTATTGGAGCATTATCGCCACCAGCTGGAAAGGAGTGTATCCCTATTAATGCCAGTACTTGTTGAATTTCTAATAAAAGGTCTGGTCCATGGTCTTAATACTGTTTTGAAATGAAATGAAATTTCAATGCCCCATTTAGCGCCTCACACCTACCATTATCCGATGACACATCTGATTACCTGGATTTCACACAAACCACAAAAAATAATCAATACACACTGGGCTTGGATTGACAACATTATGAATGAAATGTTCTTTGTTTGGATGCTTCCCGCCCCCTTTCCCTTTTGACAGGTTGTGTTTGAGACTTCAGCGCAGCAGCAGCAAGCAGGGGCACTGAGGGTCCTTGCATTCACTTTTCCCGAATATGTGTGAAATAGAATTTAGAAAACACAAATTGTGCAAATTATAAGTCTATATCATAATGTCTGGTGTTTTGTGTTTGTTGTTTTGTTTTTATTATGTTTTACTTTGCGAGCTGGTTATTAGTGGCATGGAGTGAATGACCGTAAAATTGTATATGCAGGAAAAATTGCAAGGTATTGTTTCATCTCATTGTAGGGTGACTTCCTCTCTGCTGTTCACGTTTATTAAAATGAAAACAAACGTAAGACAATCTTGATGGGAGGGGCAATGGGGGAGCCTCAAATTTTAGAGCTGGAACGCAAATATGCAAAACAAGCCACATAAAGCAGTCAAATTGATATAATGATACTATTCACTAAAGGAGAAATAAAACAGTAATTGAAAAGATCAAGTGAAGATGGCAGAACAGTAAAGATGAAAGAATTCGCAGGAAGTTAGGTTACGTTCACACTGCAGGCGAAAGCGCATCAAATCTGATTTTTTCGCCCCTATGCGACCCGTATCCAATCTTGGTATGACAGTGTGAACGGCACAAATTCGATATATTCAAATCCGATCTGGGTCACTTTCGTATGTGGTACTGAATCCGATACGTATCCGATGTTTGAGAAAGCGACTGCTGTGTGAACGGTCAAGTCGCATTAAATCCATCTTTTACGTCACTGACACAAGACAGACGCCAATTATCAGCGCCGGAGAAGCGCCCGATAGGACATCGCGAACGATTTCCTACCATCCGGTGAAACTGTTGGGAAGACAACGTTGGAGAAATGTGAACATTTTATTTTTACTGTATTTTCTGCAGATTCTGACAGAAATCTGCAACTATCCTTTGAAGCACCGCTCCTCTAAAACAGCAAAAAGGATCATTATTAGGTTATCTACATTATTATGTAAATAACAAAATAACTTAAAGCAAAAATTGGGAAACATAAAGTCCGAAGTCTTTATATTAAGGGCAATCAGTCAAACAATATTGTTTGCTCTGGGTCTAAACAGAGCGAGTTGTGTGTGACATCTTCTTTTGCGCATGCGGGCCGCTTTGAGCGTTCACACTGGAGCGCGTTTGATGTCGCATTTTATGTGTAGTGTGAACAAGCAGACAAAAAAATCGGATTTGATCAAAAAATCGGAATTGAGCATTAAGACCTGCAGTGTGAACGTAGCCTTAGGCTGTGTCCCAATTCAGGGTATGCACGCTTGAAGTACGCATTTCAAGTGCGATTACATCACCGCCACGCGACGACGGCTGTCCCAATTCAAAGTGCACTTCAAATGCATACTCCAAATGCGCCGTCGTTTTCCCCAAATATCAAGCATGGTCCGGTGCACGCTTTGTGGCCCCATATATCCCACAATCCATAGCGCGGCGGTGGGTGTGGATAATTTTGCCGCAAAATACGGCAGAAGGGAGCGGCCGAAGAGTGAACTGTCAAAAGTAAGTACTGAATATTATGCCACTTATTTATGTGCAAATGTTTAAGAACATTAAAACATTACTGTTGGCCACATGTCGGCAAAGTTATGTGACATTAGTGATGTTTGTACTTTCAGCGGTAACTTGGTTTTAAAGCCTCTACTTCTAAATATATATATAGTTGACCTTAATCTTACAGAGAATGTGATGATTTTATGCGTAATTAAAGTCAGTCATATATCCACAAACACAACGAGCTGAAAGTCAGTGATGCTGCTCGGTTTGCAGTCCTGAATATGACGGCACAAGCAGGATTCACTGCACTGTTAATGTTAGCTATGTTATATTGCTACCTCTGTGGTGTCGAGCCAAACGGACTTTAACGTGTGTTTGAACAAGCTGACGGTTCACTCGTTAAGCTGAAAGAAAGACGCTTTAATCACAGGAGTCACACATGTGTCCACTGTACCATCTGGGAACTCTTCTTGTTTAGCACTCGTAATAACACAAACACTAAATCCTCCTTCTCTTGTGCTGTTTTGTAGCAGTGTGTACACCTGAGACTGTCACCTGTCTGTCTGTCCTGCACTCTCTCTCTGTTTCTTTCTCTCTGATTGTGGAATAAAAGTATGAACATGTATTTATAAGTTACACTTGTGTTTGAATCCTGCAGCTTATCACACATTTGATTTCCATGTGTGACAACTGCAAGTGTCCAGAGTGAGGACAGACTGAGGGACCCACTGCTGCACATCATCTGTGAGGCTTTGCACCCCTGATGATCCACCAGGACAAACTCAGCAGTGTGTGAGGAAGAGGAGGAGGAAGAGCCAGCAGCAGCTGACAGATGGAGAGAATAGACAGACTGTTCCCTGTTTGTGAAGGACTGCTAGGAAAGTTTAAAATAACTAATTGTCTGTCCTGAATCAGTCTTATTAGGTAATGTTCAAATAATGTTATCATTCCAGTGTTTTCAGTGTGGGAGAAAGTACTCAGGGCCTTCAAGTTACACACTATGAAAGGCAGCAACAAGTTTAATATTCAGAAACCTAAAGTATGTATCAGCAGCAGAATGGAGCTTTATAATAAATGTTTGTTTCAGTTCTATGAAGCTTTGAGTATTTTGGATTAGTAGTACTGCTGTGTTTGTTGCATCATATTGCTGTAATTGTTTATATACTTTATATATTCTGAGGTAAGTTGATCTATAGTGTTACATCATATTCTATAAGGATGTTATGTGTTTGTATAGTTTCTGCCCAGTTTGACCCATTTAGCAGAAGTCAGCCTGTTTAAGGCTCTGATATCTATTCTGTATGACTTAAAGCAGTTATGACATGCTCTGATTTTCTCACCCAATAAAGGAATATTTAATATATCAGTCTACTCTTCATTCTATCACCAACAGTTTTCACAGCTCGTACATTTTCTTTTTACACATATATGTAAGCATTGAGCCAAATTTAGTAATGTCAACATATTGAAAGAACAATGTTTGTCTCTTATAGTGTTGGGACTAACGCGTTATTAAGTAACGCGTTATTAAGTAACGCGTTACAGTAACTACGTTATTATTGTGGTAACGAGCACGGTAACTAGTTATTATGCCAAAACCAGGAACGCGTTACTCGTTACTGGGATTTAGATAGGCTCGTTACTCGTTACTTCGTGTGGTGGATATCGCGGAGCTTCCACAGATTCAATAACATTAGCAAGTGATGGAGGCCAGCAGGTGGATGAAGGAAAAGGGAGGCAAGAGGAGAGACCCGAAGCCGCCGCGTGTCAGGTGAACTGAACTTCAGGTAAGAAGTTATGACCTGCAGTCTATCTGAGTCAGATATAAACCAAGTTTAGGTGGAGTTTATTTTCGGTATGCTGACATTTTCGTACTGCGTGCTAGCTAGCATGACGGAGTTTCTATACAGCTGGGTGGGTGCTATGTTACTGATGTTGAACTTTATTTTGTTCATACGGTTAATTATTAGAGTTGCCAACCGTCCCCTAAAAAACAGAATCGTCTGGTATTCAGAGAAAATATTACGCGTTTCGTACTGAGGTGAAAAGGAACACAGTTTGTCCCGGACTTCAGCTACAATGAAAAAGACACAAAGCTGAAGCTGCACAGCTGCCTCTTCTTCTCTCATTCTCTCCCGTTTCTACTTCAATCACGAAACTGATCAATGATCAGCTGATCGGCTTTTCTCTCTTGTTTATTTATCGCCCACTTTGTGCCAGAAAGAGGAAACCAGCGGATGTCGCGTTAAACAACAGCAGCACGTTTAAGCTTGAGCAGCTGTTGTTAGAATTTATTTAATATTAATTTCTAGTATCAGCTGATGTTTGCTGGAGCCACAGCTGTAAAGCTGCTGGTCATCGGTTTGGATATGTGGTGAGAAGGAAACATGCAGATGAAACCAGGAGATGTCCTTACTGAATCATCAGAGCTGAACAGGTGATGGAGAAACAGGTTTACCTTTTAGGTGACATGAATGAGTTGAAGGGAAGTTATGAACTGTTTCTGAGAGACAAATAACACCAGGATCCTTTTCTAAGTAGCTGACAGCTGGTAACTGTGCAGGGGCGGGTCTAGCAAAGTGTTGCCAGGGGGCCAGGAAGGGCATTAACAGAGAAAGGGGGACACAAGGAAATATTTTCTTTATTATTCTCATTTAAAATGTCTCGCTTTTAAAAAAATAATTATCTGAGTCTTACAACAAACGATTGATAGATTGATACATATATACCATCAGAACAGTGTACATCACTGTCACAACAGTGTTTATTTTCATTCAAAGGCTTTATGATTTTTCCTATAATGGTGGGCCGGTCTCTAGTCAAAATACCCGGGACGATTGTTTTGTCCCAGTCCAGCCCTGTATGCAGCTCATCTGCAGTCTGGTGTTACCTACATCTTCCTATTCAGAAGGCAGAATTTCCAAGTTCTGAGTACAATCAAAAGCACCACGACTGCAGTTTTTGTGTTGGATGTAAAAAGCAGGCTAGAATCATGGCGGCGGTCAACGACGGTCCAGGCGTGGGATTTCTCTCATGGAAATGTGCACATTATTTTTTCCTTTCTGTTGGTAGGTGGCACAGTGCACTTGTGGCAAGTAAGCAAGCTAGAAGACTGGCAAACTTGCTGGGTATCCAGTTACGGAAGCAACACATTAACAAGAGAATTCTGAGTATAACCAAAGTTACTTTCCTTAGTAACTAGTTACTCTGAAAGTAACGAGTAACTTGAAGTAACTGAGTTACTTTTTTAGAGAAGTAACTAGTAATGTAACTAAGTTACTAATTTAAAGTAACTTACCCAACACTGCTTATATATAATACATCTGTATATACACTGTCAGAGATACTTGTCTTTGAGTGAAGATTTAAGGTGATAGGAAATATAAATAACTGCTACTTGCATCTTTGACCCAGAGTTCAAGCTCATATATATATATAATCTGACAATACATATAATATTGTCCATATTATATTAACATTACCACAGTAAGATGACTTTAGTCTCATGAACAACATTAGCTAATTATCATTTACTAACTAATCTTGAAATGACTGTTCAGTACAGAAATGAAGCCCAACTATCATGTTTTACAGTCCTGTGGTCTCAACTGATCAAAGTGATGTCATGACAAAAATGAATGACCAACAAAACATTTTTTCTCCTTCATTTCTGTCACACAAAGCTGTATGAAACATTTCTCGCGGTTAGTATCATGGTTGCTAGGCAACCTGAACAGCGCAACGAAGGCTAGACCGTCCCATTTCACAAGCCTCTCACTTCCGCACTTCCCGTACTTGTAGTACGCACCGTACGTAGTACGCGTAGTGTGCGTACTTCAAGCGTCCCCTATCAACACTCCTGTGCAGGTGGTGGCGGTAATGCACCAGAAACGTTGCTTGTCAATCGACATTAAACAAGAAGAAGTAGTAGCGCGCGGTGCTTGTAAAAAGTACAACGTGGGCGTAAGGAGGTAAGAGTATAACTACAGTCATCAAACGTTTTATCTTCTACGAGGACCTTTAGTTTTTTAAGCGGTCTAAGGCAAAGATCGTGTGGCTGTGCTGAGCTTCCTTAATGCTACCCCTCTGGTCTCCAGCAGATCGCGTTTCTGTTTCTGATGCGTGATTGGAAAGATATACGCTCTCGTTGTAAACAAAGAACGTGTACTCGTGCTGACTGACGGGAGTAACATGCCGGAAAGAGGAGGTCAGTGAGCCCACTGTCTCTACTAGTCCTAGTCCAGTTATAAAATCGGCACGTTTGCCTCCTTCTCCCCTGGTGGATCTTTAATTCGGGTTACTCAGAGAGGGATCCACAGTGAGTAAATTATAACTGCATTGGTTGCCTAACTCCATAGTTGTCTACAGCAGTGGTTCCCAAACTTTTTTTTGCCAGGCCCCCCCTTTTTTTTACAAGAAAAATGTAAAAAAAAGGGTGTAAAATCTTCAGGTTTTACACGCTTACATACACACACGCAGTTACTGTCCCTGCATTTAGAAAGGCAGAGGCGTCACGGTGTAATTATTTTACGTGTAGTTGTTTTTTTTCCCTATGTAATAATATTCAACATTGCTATCAATACATTTTTCAAAAAATGTCTCTCTGTGCAAAATGGGTTTAAACACATAAACAGCTGTGGGATACTGTTTGTCCATGATTTGAACAGGGGGAACAAATTAGGCAGGATCAGCCTGATATTATTTGTATCCCGCTGTAACTTTATTGCATAAAGAGCTAACATGTCCAAAATGTCAGGAGTAGTTAGTCATTACAAGAAGTGTTTGTGAACTAAAAATCAAGAATGTGGGATCCTGTTTGTCCGTGATTTGGAGAGCCCAGCGCTGCTCCCGAGGCAGGGAAACTAATTTTGCAGGGGAGACCTACCTTGGCACTTGTGCAGGTGAAGTCAAAGGGAAGATATGCTTCACCATATTTTCCTGTCTTTGGCTTGGAAGGAAGTTGGTTTGGAAACATATCTGGCGATGCTTCATCTCCTGCTTTGCGTTTGTGTGGGAGCCCATACGGTCAAAAACCTGTCCACAGTGTCCAAGCGCTCTTTTTTTTTTTCTTTTTTCTTTTCATACCGCGCCCCCCCCCCCCAGGGGCGGGCCCCACACTTTGGGAACCTCTGGTCTACAGGGTTTCTCTCTTAGCTAATTTGTGTTTTCGTTTGTACCTTCTTTTTAGCCTCTGTTGGTTACTTTTTTCCGTCTGATGATCGCTGATAGCTTATTTTGTTAATAGTATTACATCCTCTGCACAATGTAGAAGATCTTCTTTTGACCTGGAAAAGAAAAAGCCCTCTTGAAAGTAATGAAATCTTAGTAATTAATGAAAAACCGGTAACAACCTCAGGTTTCTTTTCAGCGCTGCAGCCAGGCTGAGCCAAGTGTACTGTTTGTCTTTCTATCTTAGTACAGCACTGGTCAAATGTTTGGACACAGCTTCTCATTTATTGCCTTTTCTTTCGTTTCATGACTGTTTACATTGTAGATTCTCACTGAAGGCATCAAAACTATAAATGAAGAAATATGTAAATATGTTGGCAGAGGTATGAAAATGCGCAGGAAAATCTGACGTGCATGGCAAACTTCACCGACGATATTTAGGGAGGAATAAACTAGGGCTGCATGATATTAGGAAAACCTGCAATGTGCGATAACTGTGATCAATATTGCGATAACGATATGACTTGCGATAAAATAAATAGCAATGAATGAAAGCTGCTGTATTAGCAGTGTAACAACAAGGTGCACTTTAACATTGAGACATTGCCCCCATAAAAAAAAAATTTCTGAGGCTTGAATTCTGAAAGACATCCATCCCAATCTCTATAATTAGTTTTAAATAAACATAACTTAAATTATACTGCAAATTATCTCAATGCATTTGTTCATCATTTTACCACTCACCAAGTAGTTATGATGTAAGTCAAAACTGGAGAGGAAACTTTACTGTAGAGCTTGCGTAGTTTTCAGCTTGGCTCAGTTCAAACATGACGGTCTTGCGGCATGTTTCGTACATTTGTGGAATGGCGACATGGGAAAAGTAGTTTCGTGAGGGGATGCGGTATCTCCGGTCCACTTTATGTGTCAGACTGGTGACTGTATTTATAGGCATCACGTCTTTGTCAAAAAATGTGTAATGGCCTCTGTTATTTCTTTGTAGTGCTTCGACGTTTTCTCATTAGTTCCACTTGAAAAACGCGGATACAGAGACGGCTGTTGGACTGCTGCGCTCTTTGTCTTAACATTAGCAACCTTTGTTTGGCTAGCCCTATCTTTCGGGAACTCTTCAAACAGTTCTCTGTGGTTGTATTGAAGATGATGGTGGAGATTAGTCGTGTTTCCTCTGGTGGTTGCCACGAGTGTTCGGCAAGTTTTGCAGAGTACCTGTGTTTGTCTTCATCAAATCCAAAGTACCTCCAAATAAGCGAGGCACTATTTTTTTTTTTTTTTTTTTTTAGGCACGAGTTCATAGTCAGTACCGTTCTCGTCATGCGTCTCGCTCTCAGCCTTTACAACTCTGACTCGTTGCTGCAGCGTTGTTCGCTCCCCACCTGCGTAGGAGGCGGGCCTCTAATCCATTTGATTGGTTAATGCCGTGAAGGGCTCTATTCGACTGGTCAAATGTGTAAAGGATTTTCTTTGATTGGTAAATTCTTTAAAGCACGTGTGTAAACATTTTAAGGTACCCAATTATCGCAGTTGGATTTTCTTTGATTGGTAAATTCTTTAAAGTACGTGTGTAAACATTTTAAGGTACCCAATTATCGCAGTTTACGCTGTCTTTTGCGATGGGCTCATCGCACAGGCTGATATCGCGATGACAATAAATTTTCGATTTATTGTGCAGGCCTAGAATAAACACACATCAGCCTTTGAATGAACGCACACGCCCCCTAGAGCGCGCCAACTTTATTAACAGCCACACAAATGTAAAGCACACATCAAACATAGATGAACCATTTTACTGTCTCCATAATTGAGAGCATTTTCTCTCCTTATGTCAACACCCCCACTTGCTCTCATATTATGATACTCTTAAGTAACAAAATAAAAAATAAACAACAAACACAGGGTTTCTTCCTGGTACTGTATACATGTCCGTATACCATGTTAATGCCCAAACATAAACTCCTCAAACTTGAACAACTTAACTTTTGTTGCAGGTTTTCTCATTACATCTGCTATCATCTCTTCTGTTGAACAATAATCCAGAGTTATTTTTCCTGCACTCACAGTTGACCTCACAAAGTGGTACTTTATGTCAACATGTTTACATCTCTGTCTCGTCGCAGGATTCTTCGCCAACGCAATTGCACCCTGATTATCTTCATGAACTTTTGGCGGTTCATATTTTTGTCCATCGATACCTTGTAACAGTTGCATCAGGTACAAAACTTCTTGTAGGGTTGCAGCTAAAGCCACGTACTCAGCTTCACAGGTAGATAATGCAACAGTAGGTTGTCTTTTGGTTTTCCATTAGTGCTGGGCGATATGGAAAAAATATTTATCACGATATGAATTATTTTATATCACAATAACGATATATATCACGATATACCACCTGACCTGTGGTCATCTAGAAAGTACGCAGTCTGTAAACAGCAGGGTGCAGTCTTTGTTTTGAGTTACCGTAAAGTATGTCGCAAATCCGGGTGCACGTACAGCAGCACCAGCTCGCAAACCACGAGACGGAGTTACTTTGCGAAAAATATCATTTTTTTTATACTTTATTTTTTCTTGCATAAAGTTAAGAGCATGTATAGTGAGAAGACAACACTAATATATTTCCCACAGGCTATTTAACCCTTTAAGACCTACCATAGAACTAAGTCCGCCAGAGTTTATCTTTATGTTTTTACATGCTGTAGTGCCATTTGTGGGAGCATTTCAAGTTTCCATATATCAATACAACCATTATAGCCCAAATTTTAATAATATGTATGCATTAAGTCCATAGTAACTACATAAACTGCAAAAACTTGTAGTGCAATAAACTACAAAAAAAACCTGAAAATCGTTTTTGTTTTGTTTTTTACATATATTTCTAGTTAAAAAATTTAAGAGGTGTATCCCTCAAAACTGTAAATACAAAAGTTTCCAACCACGAGAAATTTATTTTGAGTGTCTTCATAGTTTTACTTTTGAGATACACTAATTTTTATATACTACAGGAAAGATGAAAAAAATATTATAATGCATCAAAATAAACTATTTTAAACAGTGTAATTTGAGTTCTAAGCATCCCAGAAATGATACAGAAAAGCATAAAATAAAACATGACTTTTAAAAACACCAACATAGGCTTACAAGGCCCTTTCGCGAAAATGACGTCACTTCCGGTTTCGGGGAGGTAATGGCGGACATGTGATAGTTCGCGCTGACGTATATGCCAACGTAGGAAGTATTATCAACATCGGCAAAGCGTGTTTCTGGAATATTATGTTTTTGTTGCTGCAAGTTTGGAATATTATGTTTTTGTTGCTGCAAGTGCTTCTTATGCAATTTTTGCAAAGTTATACGTGGAAGGAAACCGTGACCTAGGACAGAGGTTCCCAAAGTGTGGGGCCCGCCGCCTAGGGGGGGCGCAGAGCCATTGCAGGGGGGGCGCGGTATGAAAAAAAAAAAAAGAAAAAAAGAGCGCTTGGACACTGTGGACAGGTGCAAAGCAGGAGATGAAGCATCGCCAAATATGTTTCCAAACCAACTTCCTTCCAAGCCAAAGACAGGAAAATATGGTGAAGCATATCTTCCCTTTGGCTTCACCTGCACAAGTGCCAAGGTAGGTCTCCCCTGCAAAATTAGTTTCCCTGCGTCGGGAGCAGCGCTGGGCTCTCCAAATCACGGACAAACAGGATCCCACATTCTTGATTTTTAGTTCACAAACATTTCTTGTAATGACTAACTACTCCTGACATTTTGGACATGTTAGCTCTTTATGCAGTAAAGTTACAGCGGGATACAAATAATATCAGGCTGATCCTGCCGTAATTTGTTCCCCCTGTTCAAATCATGGACAAACAGTATCCCACAGCTGTTTACGTGTTTAAACCCATTTTGCACAGAGAGACATTTTTTGAAAAATGTATTGATAGCAATGTTGAATATTATTACACAGGAAAAAAAAACAACTACATGTAAAATAATTACACCGTGACACCTCTGCCTTTCTAAATGCAGGGACAGTAACTGCGTGTGTGTATGTAAGCGTGTAAAACCTGAAGATAGTCAGATTAACAGCAACAGTATTTTGTCTCTATCTGCCATTCTGCAATTCATCTCATGTAAACAATAACATGGCGCACAGCGTGACGTGAAAAGAGGCACATACCTTTGACGTTGCGTGACGAACTCTGTAATCCTCGTCCACACGTAAACGCAAAAAAGGAGTTTTAAATAATCTCCGTTTTCGGTTAGGTGGTGGGGGGGCGCGAACATTTTTCTTGTAAAAAAGGGGGGCCTGGCAAAAAAAGTTTGGGAGCCACTGACCTAGGACAAGCTGATGGCATAAGATGTAAGTACAACTTCTTCGGTGTCAAAAAAAAAATATTGCACTAGGGCTGCTCGATTATGGCAAAAATGATAATCACGATTATTTTCACTGAAATTGAGATCTCGATTATTTGACGATATTTATTTAACAATAACAATGTATTGAATAATGGCTTTAAAGATTGTCAAAAAATAATATAAAATAGTGTGCAAATACTGATTACAGTGCAAATGTTTGCAATATAAAAAATAAATGAAAAATGTAAACATCTATGTTTAGTGAACTTCAAAATACTGCACAATATTTGATCCATGTCTGACTCCGCGAACCCATAATGTTTCCACCAATGTTCCCTCAAATACTTCATGTGTCTGAGCGAACACACAAACTCCCTGAGTGATCCCTTGGACCACTGTGAGCGACATCAGACGTGTGCACTGTGGTCACGCCAGCATCTAATCCATCCAAGTTACATGGTTTATTAAAATAATCAAATTACAGCATTTACATTTATGTTAGACTACTTTTAATTAACTGCTTTAGCCCACTTACAATGAAAATTTAAAAAATCCTGTTCATGATCTGTGTAGTATGTTAACACTATTGGAAGTGAAAATAACTTGAACTCCAATTTTGAAAACACAACTTTCTTTCTTTCTTTCTTTTTTTTTTTCCATAAAGCTCTGACTTGTATTATGAGTATGAGTCTGTGGTCTGGGAGAGTCCTATAACTGTCTGCAAAATACAGTGTATAATGACCAATGTTGGGCAATTAATTATATAGTTACTACTTCAAAAAAGTAACTCAGTTTGGCAAACAACAAAGTTTTTTGCAGCTATTTATTTTTTTTAATGCAGCCAAGGCGTTTTTAAATAAACATTTCAAACTATTTACAGAACAATCAGCTGTTCTGCATCAAATCTGATGCCACACAAATTATTTGTGCCACTCCAAAAAAGAATTTGTCCACTATGAGATAAAGGAGAACAACAGCCTGATACCTGCAGGCCTGACAACAGGAGATGTATCACACCTGTAACACCTGTAAGATTCAGCAGTCACCTCATTGTTCTGACACACACAACAAAACTATTGACTACACTACACACTAACTACACAAGATTTGTGCTAAACATCTCAAATCTCTCACATCTCAAAACACCGCCGTCACTCCTAAAACTTCCCCCCGTTTCTTAACAACTAGATGACACGTTGCCATATCATTTTTTGATTGGTCGACACGGTACTTTTTTCGACCAATAGGAAAGGGTGGGGGGGGTTTTTGGTTTTGTTTTTGCTCACAGGCGGAGAGTGCTTTCGAGCGTTTTCCTTATAAAACACCGTTTTTACCGTTTCTTCCCGCAGTAAATATAAACAACGATAGTATTCAGGAAGAAAACCAAACATTGCAGATATTTTTATCATAACTCTGGTTTTACGTGGCCTATCAACACAATTTAAAAACTGGTATAAAGTCCACACTTTTTCCGTCAATTGTTCCGTCTGTCCTGCTCACATCTCCAAAGGTTGTACACGTTGTCATTAATGTGGCTTCACTGCACATCAGCCACGCCGCTTTGCTAGCTAAAACACCAGTGTCGGCACATAAGGACGCTGTCATAGCCTGTCAACAACGTTGATTGGCTGCATATATACGAATGTGAATCGCATTATTGGCTGGACTATAGGATAAGGTGGCATCGTTCTAATCCCATACAGGAGCAGCCAGTCACTTACTGACTAACACTGCAAAACAGAATTGTTAAAGTTTTAATTTTAATTTCAATTCAGGTTACATTTTTTTTGTGTGCAACGCAGATTTTCTGTGCGTAGAGACCGTGCCAGCAGTGCGCAATTGCGCACGCGCACAGCTTAGAGGGAACATTGGTTTCCACACCACTGAAGTCGTTTTACCTCTCTTTTCGACCAACGGCATTCTTTCTTCAGCAGCCATTATCCTCTCCTCTCCAAATAACTTCTGCTTAGCTTTCCGAGCTTCCCTCGGGTCCTCTTAATTGTTGTGACGCATGTTCGAAACGCAGAGAGGTGCACTCGATTTGCCACACGGAGCAGCGCGAGAGTAAAGCACGAGGGAGGTGCTAATAATCGGCTCAGTCATTTTTAATGATTGTTGAAAACCCAGATCGTAATCGAGATTAAAATTCGATTAATTGAGCAGCCCTATATTGCACTACCTTACGTGGTTCCAGTTCTACAGGGATTTAAAAATAGTTAGGTAAAACGGAGTGTGCCTACTCCGACCGGTTGTAAAGGGTTAATTATATATTTTATGTAATAATTTATAAAATTTGGGTTAGTATGATATAAACGATAGAAGACAAATGGCATGATAGACATTTTTCTATCGTCCACACGATATATATCGTCATATCGCCCAGCACTATTTTCCATGAGATTAAAGGACCATCTACAGACAAGCTTATGCAATAACCAGTTGTACTCCGTCTGTCTGTTACATCAGCAGCCCAATCAGCATCGCTGTATGCCCACAACCTCAGTTCTTTGTTGTCACATTTCCTGTAACACAGTTCTTTCTCGGTTGTCCCTTTCAGATACCTCAGTACATGTTTTACTGTAGTCCATTGGTCTTCAGTTGGCTCAGTAAAATACTGTGAAAGTTTACTGACTATAAAACTCAAGTCTGGTCTTGTGCATGTAGCCAAATAGATCAGACTACCAACTGCTTCTCTGTACCTTTTGACATCACTCATCTTTTCTGCATCATCAGCATAGTTCAGTTTTTGCTCACAAGGTGTCAGTCTTTCTTTACAATCCTGCATGTCGAACCTTTCAAGTATTTTTTCCACATATTGTTTTTGTGACATTTTTACACAGTTATCACTCTGGTCAAAATCTATACCAATGAAATGTCTCAGTTTACCCAAATCCTTCATTTTGAATTTTGCTGCAAGCATTTTCTTCACAACAGTTAGTTCACTTTCATCACTAGCAGCAATGATCAGGTCATCTACCCTTATAATCAGAATCACCTTCTTATTTTCTGTCATCTTTGTGTAAACACAATGGTCAGCGGGATTTTGCACAAAGTTGTTCTCACTCAGATATTCATGCAGCAACTTGTTCCAATTTCGGCCTGATTGTTTTAGCCCATATAGCGACTTTTTCAACTTGCACACCAATTTTTCATTTGTGTCGGATTTTACCTCATAGCCCTCAGGTTGTTCCATGAATACCTCACAATCTATTGGTGCGTGAAGATAGGCAGCTTTAACATCCATCTGATGTAAAAGCATGTTTTCTTGTGCTGCCTTTTGCATCAACACTCTGATACTAGTCAGGTTAGCAGTAGGGGAAAATGTTTCTTCATAATCCACACCCATCTTCTGACTGTATCCTTTAGCAACATAACATGCCTTGTACTTCTCAGATCCATCAACATTGTTTTTGACTGCGTACACCCATCTACCCCCCACTGTCTTCTTACCCTCAGGCAAAGTGATTAAGGTAAATGATGCAATAGTGATTGCATCTCTTCATCCATTGCACTGACCCATTTCTCTGAGTTAGACGAAGTTATTGCTTCTTTGAATGTTTGGGGTATGTTACACATTGCTCTGTAACAATAATCCATGTTTGTGAGTACTTGATCACAATCCTCCTTATCAGTAACATATTCACTTAAATACCCAGGCCTTTTTGTCACTCTGGGTACCTTACAGTCTCGCAGTCGAGTTCATTCTCCTGTGACTGGTTGCTCATCTCAGACATGCTTAGTGGAATCTGTTCCTGAGTATCTGTGTGTTCTGTACTCACATCAGTCTGTTCTCTGGTCTTGGTGAACCTGTTTGGTGTCTCAAAGTCACCCTCATCATCTGGCACCTTGTCAGTCTGTGTTTGTCTCTCTACTCTTGTTTTGGTCTCAAACTTCACCAGTCTATGCTTCTGTATTTTCCCACTGTCTGGGTAGTAGACCATATAAGCTGGACTGTTCTTTTCATATCCAACAAAAATTCCTTTCTCACACCTTGAGTCTAGCTTTCTCTTGTTCTGCCTGTAGGCATAACACACTGACCCAAATGTCTGCATCCTGGAAAGGTTTGGCCTTCTTCCTGTCAGCATTAAATATGGTGTCTGTTCTGTGCGTCTGTTAAAGCATCTGTTCCTCACTACAGCTGCTTTTTGCGCTGCTTAAGTCCGCAACTCTTTAGGTAACTGTTTTTCTATTAGCATACACCTGGCCATATCAAAAAAGAGTGCGCCAATTGCGTTCTGCAGTACCATTTTGGTGTGGTGAGTATGGTGCTGAGGTCTCATGCCTGATTCCATTTTTGCTAAGGAGTGCCTGATATTTATTTCCCATAAATTCTGTTTCATTGTCAGACCTGATGTATCAGCCAAAAACTTCTGTGTTGCTTTTGCTGTGTCACTCTTATTTTTCAGAAAATACACAAACACTGCACTGGAATAGTCATCAGTGAATGATAATGCAAATCTATATCCATCTCTGGACTCTGGGTCTACTGGACCAGCTAGATCTGTGTGTACCAGCTCTAAGGCGGTTTTGGCTCGTGCATCAGGGTCCCTATTTCTAGTTTGAACAAACTTTCCCTGTGTGCACAGTTCACAATGCAAGACAGATTTATCTGTTTTTCCTTTGATTGCCATACCATCAACAACACCCTGTAATTTCTGAATGTCATCATAATTACAGTGACCAAGAATTTCATGCCATGTTTGCATGTCATAGCAACCCTTACACTGGTCTGTACCTTCAGTGTTTACTGTTTGTAGGTAGTACAGTCTGTTCTACTCATATATTGGGAACCTTGTACCGTCTTTGTGTCGCAGAGTGTCTTTTCCTTGCTTGAAGATCATAGTTGCTCCATTTGAGGTAGCTGCTTTCACAGAGAAGATGTCTTGTGGATACGATGGGATGTACAGTGCCTGTTTCAAGGTTGTTTTGTGGCACTGCCCCCTGCTGTCCATCAAGCAAAACTCTGCCTCCCCACTTTGCTCTGCAACTCCAGTGCACTTAGTGCCGTCAGCCAACTCTACGTAGTGTGACTTGGGCTGGAAACTGTCGTCGAATCTCCTGAACTTTGTTATATCTGTAACAATATGCGAAGTTGCCCCTGTGTCCACTATCAGACCCTTTTTGTTGATGCCATGCTCTGACTGGAACGCTGCATCCTCGCTGCTTACCCGGAATGCGTAGTCTTTGCTACCCGACTCCTAGGAAACTTTCCGTGCGTTGTCCTGCCGCCGTTTCCATCTGCAGGTTGAGTCCCGATGGGTGGTGCTTTTACACTCGCTACACCACTGCTTGCACTGACACGTCCTGGCTTTGTGTCCCTTTAGTCCGCATCTAAAACACACTGTCTGCATTGCCGGCCCCACGGTCATTCGATTTTTCAAACGTGGGATTGTCGCTCGGTCGTGCACGTGCTTTCATGACGTTGTCATCTGATGCTGCGGTGCGCATTTTCTCTGTGTCTTCATAGCTTCGCAGTTTAATTTTAAATTCAGCAAAAGTCACTTCAACCTCACTTTGTGTGACATGGATAGCAAACGGTTTGAATGATTCTGGCAGTCCCTTCAAAACCATTGCTACCAATTGTCCATCACTCAGTGTTTCTCAAGCATTCCTCAGGGCCGTGATTATTGTCTCTGCTCGTATCACATACTCAGTCACACTCTCACTGCTGGACTTTTGGAGCGAAGTGAGTTCTGTATACAGGCTAATTATACAAGGCTTCCCTTTACCTGCATAATAGTTTCTTAGAATCCCCAGTGCCTTCCGTCCATCATCCGCTGCTTCTCGTATAACAAGAGACAAACTTTTGTCATCCAGAAACTGGATCAGCTCCGCGTAGGCCTCTGTATTCTTTGCTCTGTGTTCTTCTCCCTCCGCGTCAGTAGGCTGCTTCAAAATAATGTCTCTTAAACCTTGCAAACAAAGGTGGACCAAAAATTTCGTCTCCCATAGTTCGTAATTCTCCATCAAAAACTAGCTGAGCCCAACGGCTATTTGACTCAGCGGCTCGTCGGCTCATGGCGCTAGCATGGTATGCTAATCCTCACCGATAGCGCAGTACTTCACGGCGTTTCTCTCGGTGGCAAAAACACATGGACTCTTTTGGAAAACTTCTTAGCTCCCTGGGCCCATAACCTGTTGGCAGAGGTATGAAAGTGCGCAGGAAAATCTGAGGTGCATGGCAAACTTCACCGACGATATTTAGGGAGGAATAAACACACATCAGCCTTTGGCCATTTTGATGAACGCATACGCCCCCTAGAGCGCGCCAACTTTAGTAACAGCCACACACATGTAAAGCACACATCAAACATAGATGAACCATTTGACTGTCTCCATTAGGGCTGTTCGATATAACGATATATATCGGATGACGATATAAAAACATCTATCGTTTCATTTTACGCTATCGTTTGTTTTGTGGTGTCGCAAAATAAACTGTTTACGGCAATATTTTTTTCATTATTTTGATGGTCACTGTAGCGGCTATATTAATTTCTTATTAATTAATTAATTAATTAATTAATTAATTAATTAATTTCTTTCTAAGCTGCAGATGTTTGTTTCAAGCTAGCCTCCAAAAGCTGGCCATACACTGTGCGATTTTTGGCCCAGTTTGAGCCGATTTTTCAGTCGTGCAACCGTTTTGGGGATTGGCCCATGTTTTGCCTTAATCGTGTGTGCATCTTGTAGTATACATGGGGTAACGAAAAGCAGTTAACACCTCACGACCAGCTCCCAATCATCAATCGTATGGTCGCAAGATAATCAAACCTGTAATACTCTCCGTATTGCTGTGAAGCACTTTGGTGTGCCTTCGGGTTTTTAAATGTGCTATATAAATAAAATTGTATTGTATTGTATGAAATCCTGTCGCCCCTCAACGCAGCCTCTCACACTGCGCACGCACAAACCCAGAAATCAAAGAGAAAAGGTGGAGCAGCACGACAGTGCAGCGAGTGATCTGGACACAAGAGATGGAGGCACAACTCGTAGGATGAGTCAAGCTCATCCTACGAGTACGCAAGCATAGAGCTGCCAGCCAGGCAAAAGAAAAATAGAGCTATATCACGTTTGAACAATATAATATCATGTTCATACAATATAATATTTATATTGTACAAATGTGATAATTATGTACAATCACGTTCGTACATTATAAATATTATATTGTACGAATATGATATTATATTGTTCAAACATGAGAAGTTCAAACTTTTCATGTTTGAACAATATATCATGTTCGTACAACATGATAATTACGTATATTGTACTAACATGATAGTATATTGCACAAACATTAAAAGTATATTGTTAGAAAAATATACTTTTCATGTTATAACGTGACATAGCTCTACGCTTCCGTATCCGAGGCTTTTCAATGTGGCCTCACAAAATTATAACGACTACAACAACCATGAAAAGAGTTGGATGGACATTGCTGCTCGATCACAGCTGCCTGGTCAATGTTTTTCATTAGCAATTTAGCAAAGTTGATGGTGTGTGTGTGTGTGTGTGTGTGTGTGTGTGTGTGTGAGTGAAAGACAGAGAGAGGGAGAGCGAGGGACAGATTTTGTATGATAAGCTTCATGTTATGGACGCACAGTTTGAGCACTCAGGTCGCATCAGAGCATCAGGCCGTATAGTGTGAGACCCTGCATCGTGACCTATGAACTTCTAACCCCTGCGATTTAATTGTACAGTTTGAGCAGCAGCGGAATAACGTGACTGAAAAAATCGCACAGTGTTTGCCCAGCTTAATGCAGACTGTTTAAACTAAACGAGCTGCTGTTTCACATAATAAACCCTGTCAGCCGCAGTATTGCCTTCTGTTTTAACAGTTAAAGCAGTACAGGGTTCGTACGGGTGCTTGAAATCCTTGAAAATGCTTGAATTCTAATGTCGTCTTTTCAAGGTTTGAAAAGTGCTTGAATTTCAGATGTGGTGCTTAAAAGTGCTTGAAAATGTAACAGTATTTCATTCACAATAAATAGCTATCTGATTGAATTGTTTTCTTATCAGATAGAGAAATAAAATGAGATGCAAAATTTCCCCGCCTGGGCTGCCTTGCGTCTGTTTCAATATGGCTATGTTCACACTGCAGGTCTTAATGCTCAATTCCAGAGCATTCCAACTACAGACCTGTTGCCTTGACGTCTGTGGTCATGAAATCCTTTGAACGACTGGTGTTAGACCATCTGACGGACATTACAGGCCACCAGCTGGACCCTCTGCAGTTTGCCTACCGGGCAAACAGGTCGGTGGATGATGCAGTGAATATGGGGCTGCATTACATCCTGCAACACCTCGACCGCCCGGGAACTTATGCCAGGATCCTGTTTGTGGACTTTAGTTCGGCTTTTAACACCATCGTGCCTGAACTTCTCTCTTCCAAACTCTCCCAGCTCAGCGTGTCTCCAGCTACCTGTCAGTGGATCACCAGCTTCTTGACAGACAGAAAGCAACAAGTGAGGCTGGGGGAGATCACCTCTGAAACTCGGTCCCTCAGTATTGGTGCCCCTCAAGGATGTGTCCTCTCACCACTACTGTTCTCCCTCTACACTAATGACTGCACCTCCAAGAACTCGGCTGTAAAACTCCTAAAGTTTGCAGATGACACCACTGTCATTGGCCTCATTCAGGATGGTGATGAGTCTGCATACCGGCAGGAAGTTGAGCGGCTGGTACTCTGGTGCAGTCAGCACAATCTGGAGCTGAACATGCTTAAGACTGTAGAGATGACAGTGGACTGACTTCAGGAGACATCCCTCAACTCTGCCCCCCCTTACCATATCAGACAGCCCTGTGTCGACTGTGAAGATCTTCAAGTTCCTGGGTACCACCATCTCCCAGGACCTGAAGTGGGAGACCAACATCAACTCCATCCTCAAAAAGACCCAGCAGAGGATGTACTTCCTGAGACAACTGGGGAAGTACAGTGTTCCACAGGAGCTGCTGATCCAGTTCTACACTGCAGTCATTGAGTCTGTCCTGTGCTCCTCCATCACAGTCTGGTATGGTGCAGCCACTAAACAGGACAGGAGCAGACTGCAGCGGACTGTACGGGCAGCAGAAAGGATCATCGGCGCCCCCCTGCCCTCCATCCAGGACCTGTACCTCTCAAGAACCAGGAAACGGGCAGGGAAAATCATCACAGACCCCTCACACCCTGGACACAGACTTTTTGATCTGCTGCCCTCTGGCAGACAGTACAGAAGCCTGCAGACCACGACCACCCAACACAGGAACAGTTTCTTTCCCCTCGCCATCTCCCTTCTAAACAGTTGACCTGTCACACTGCTCCCACTGCCAGACTGCAACTGCACCTTATGTACATTCTGTAGTATTCATTCCACCTCATTTCGTTTCTGTATTTTATGTATATACGTTTAGATTAGTTATTTATAGTTGGTTTACACAGCTTTGTGTATGTATGTGTATGCATGTGTAATGTATATATAGATACATGTGTGTGTGTGTCTGTGTGTGATTTACATTGCTGTGCTCGAGAGCCACCATCTACCGGAACCAAATTCCTTGTATTTGTCTGCACATATACTTGGCCAATAAACACGATTCTGATTCTGATTCCGATTTTTTGATCAAATCCGATTTTTTTGTCTGCTTGTTCACACTACAAATAAAATTCGACAGCAAATGCGCTCTAGTGTGAACGCTCAAAGCGGCCCGCATGCGCAAAAGAAGATGTCACACACAACGCGCTCTGTTTAGACCCAGAGCAAACAATATTGTTTGACTGATGGCCCTTAATATAAAGACTTCGGACTTTACGTTTCCCAATTTTTGCTTTAAGTTATTTTGTTATTTACATAATAATGTAAATACATTAAAAATTATCCTTATTGCTGTTTTAGAGGAGCGGTGCTTCAAAGGATATGCAGATTTCTGTCAGAATCTGCAGATTATACAGTATAAATAAAATGTTCACGTTGTCTTCCCAACAGTTTCACTAACATCTACACTGGATGGCCAGGAAGCGTTCGCGATGTGTTCTCGGGTGCTTCTCCGGTGCTGATAATTGGCGTCTGTCTTGTGTCAGTGACGTAAAAGACGGATTTAATGCGACATGACCGTTCAAACAGCAGTCGCTTTCTAAAACATCGGATATGTATCGGATTCAGTACCACATATGAAAGTGACCCAGATCGGATTTGAAAATATCGGATTTGTGCCATTCACACCATACCATACCATACCATACCCATATCCGATCATACCATGATCGGATATGGGTCGCATAGGGTCAAAAAAAATCGGATTTGATGCGCTTTCGCCTGCAGTGTGAACGTAGCCTTAGTGACCCCGCCCCTCCCTCGGACAGTCGGGGATGAGTGCGCTAACATACCTGTAGGTTGCTGTTTTAATGAGTGTTTGATGGAAAACAACAATGGCGGAGTTTGCGTTCTCCAGTTGCATGATAGGTGAGTCCTAGTAAATAATTTTCCAGTACGCGTACGTTACACATGCTATTTTTTTAAAATTATGGTTATTATTTTGCTAGCTATCAAACTCGCTGGAGAAATGATTGAAATGCACTGAGTGTGATGCAGTATGGCAGCGCTATTACGGAATATGCTGTGAACTTAGCTAACATTACTTAGCAGTAATATGAGTTAATTTACTCAAGTGAAAGCTTTAAACATTATCCCGATACATAACTAGCTAACTTAAGGCTTTCTGATTAACTCTCTGGGGTCGACGGACCCAGAGTCTCCATTTCAACTTGGGTCGAACGTGCGGACTTCAAGCTATATACCAGTTTTTAAATTGTGTTGATAGGTCACGTAAAACCGATGTTATTGGGGGGGGGGGGTTCTGAATAAAACAGTGGCGTTTACTCCGGGAAGAAACGGTAAAAACTGCGTTTTTTATGGAGTGCACTAGCAAACACTCTTTGCTTGTGAGTGAAAAAAGAAAAAACACTCCTTCCCTATTGGTGGAAAAATGTACCATGTTGACCAATCAAAAAATGATACGGCAACATGTGGTATTTGGTTGTTGGGAAGAGAGAGAGAGAGTGAGCGAAAAAGAGAGAGAGAGTTTTGATGCGTGAGAGATTTGTGATGTTTATCATGTTTGGAGTCTCAAGTTAGTGTGTTTTCTTGTGTAGTTAGTGTGTAGTGTAGTCGTTTTGTGTGTCAGTTCTACTAGTGAACGTCACAGTTGCTGCGACTGTGTGCTGGAAAAGCTTAAAAAGGGACCTTGAAAGTGCTTAAAAAGTGCTTGAATTTGACCATGAACAAAGTGTACGAACCCTGGCAGTAGAGACGAGCTGTTTGCATGTGCGTGGAACTCTAGCGTCATTAACCAGGCTAGCTGTTAGCTTATAGGCTAACCAGCAAGGAGTTAACAGGACAGCCGAAGCTGCACAAAACACCCACAAACTTATCTCACTACAACGTAGCGCCGAAAATATGACTTGCAGCTCGAGCTCGACACAGCTGCTGTAACATAAGACTGACATCCAGCTAACCACATCTAAAAAGATATTTAGAGAAAACTTACCGTTTCCTCAGGTTACACGAGCTGAGTTTTTTAACGCTGAAAAGTTGGTTTGTTTTGGCTCTCACTGAAAACATAGCTGTTCTTTTGTACAGCTTTTAAGCGAAACATTCTTTGTATGTGAGGAAAATGCTGTTCATCCTCTTCAGCTCTAGCATAGCCATGTTTTCATGTTTCTTCTTTCCGTGTGTCGCTACTTTGAAATAGTGATGCGCGAATCATGAACGAATAGTTCAATACTCGAGAATCACTTTACTGACTCGTGAATCATGATTCACAAGAGCAACTGACTCACTGACTCATCCCTGTTGCTGTTAGCAAACTAATTTCATTAGTAGAAATATATCTAGCTCATAATTCAAATTGTGAAGAAAAACACAACATCCAGTATCTTAACAAAAACATTTCTGCTCTGAACTGGAAGAAAAAACCCTGAGTAGAAGCTCACATCAAGACAATAGCTCCTCGGTTCACAGTAGCAACGCTCTGCTAACATGCTAACAGACATTTGAGCTACTCACCCCCTCCCTTCCTGCGCTGAATCGTAGGGGAAGCAAATCACTCATGACTCACTAACCCCCTCCCTCCTGTGCTGAATCGTAGTGTAAGCAAATCACTCAGGACTCACTAACCCCCTCCCTCCTGTGCTGAATCATAGAGCGCGCGAATCACTCATGACTCGCTCACCCCCTCCCTCCTGTGTTGAATCATAGAGCGAGCGAATCACTCATGACTCGCTCACCCCCTCCCTCCTGTGCTGAATCATAGAGCGAACGAATCACTCACTCACTCACTCACCCCCTCCCTCCTGGCTCGCAGCTACTTCTTCTTCTTCTTCGTTGGCAACCAATGTTAAGGCGCACTACCGCCCCCTGGCTCACAGCTCAGTGGACATTTAGATGAGAAAATATATATTTGACACATGTAAGGAAAATACTAATAAAATAAAAATAAACAAAAGAAATGTTCCCTTTAGAAATTCTTTTGCTCTTTTTTGCTATATAAAATAGTTGTTTTCTTTTTAAGAATCACTGATCTTAGCAGTAGGATTTACATTAAAAGAGAAACAAATTAAGTTTGAGTGAAAATGTACATTTTTTGCACTCTCTGGTCAACTGACTCAGTGACTCAAATGACTCAAAAAACCCGATTCACTTTGGTGAGTGACTCATTAAAACTCGATTCAGTAAAAAGAATCAAATTTACCATCACTACTTTGAAACACTTGGGCTGCTCTGTCTGCCATGGTTTCAAACTGGTCATGTGACTGCATGGCCACATCTCATTGGTAAAAACGTTACCGGAAACTCCACTGGCGGAATGTTATCGTATGGGTTAAACTTTTTTTTTTTTTTTTTTTTTTTTTTTTTTTAAAGTAACGAGTCGAATTTTGCAAATGTAGCGGAGTAAAAGTACCATTTCTTCTTCATAAATGTACTCAAGTACAAGTAAAAGGTATCGTGCAAAAAAGGTACTTTAAAAGTAAATTTTTTTTCAAAAACGTACTCAAGTAAATGTAACTTGTTACTACCCACCTCTGTCAACATCGCAGTAGAGCGGTATAGTCAAAATCTCTATCGTTGGCCAAATTTATATCGTTTCTATCGTATATCGTTTCTATCGCCCACCCCTAATGTGTGTCTCTGTATACGTGACTTCCTGCCGGTCATAAAAGTAATCTCCCTTTCAGACCAAAGTTATCCAGTTACAAATACTGAGACCCCCACCCATGTATCTTTGTCTTACTTTCACAGTTCAAAGTGGGGGAGGGCCTCCTAGAAATCTACTCCTAAATTCATGACACACTCAGGCCTTTATTGCATCCAGGGCAGTGTCACTGTCTCTACAATAATTCTACATCCTATCTAACACATTCCTAAACTCTAAAATAAGCTACACATATCTTCACTAGCCACCCTTTGTTTTGATTACTGCCTTGCACACTCTTGGCATCCCTTGATGAGCTTCACGAGGTAGTCACCTGAAATGGTTTTCCAACAGTCTTGAGCACTTGCTAGCCCTTTTGGTCCATATGATCCCAAACTATCTGGATTGGGTTTAGGTCAGGTTACTGTGGAGTCCAGGCTGTCTGGCATAGCTCTCCATCATTCTCCTTGGTCAAATTAGCCCTTACACAGCCTGGAGGTGTGTTTGGGGTCATTGTCCTGTTGCAAAATAAATGATGGTGCAACTAAACACAAACCAGATGGGGCGGCATGTTGCTGCGGGATGCTGTAGTAGCCATGCTGGTTTAGCGTGCATTCAATTTTGAATAAATCCCCAACAATGTCACAAGCAAAGCACCATCACACCTCCTCCATGTTTCACAGTGTGAACCGTTCACCTTTTCTGCTTCGCCCAAAGACACAGTGGGTGGAACCAAACATCTCAAATTTTGACTCATCAGACCAGATTTTCACTGGTCTAATGTCCATTCCTTGTGTTTCTTGGCCCAAACAAATGTCTTCTGATTGTTGCTTTTCCTTAGTAGTGGTTTCTAAGCAGCTATTTGACCATAAAGGGCTGATTCACAAAGTCTCCTCTCAGCAGGTGATATAGAGATATGTCTGCTACTGGAACTCTGTGTGGCATTTCTCTAGGCTTTAACCAGAGGTGCTGTGATTTCTGAGGCTGGTGACTCAGATAAATTTATCGTCAGCAGCAGAGGTGACTCTTGGTCTTCCTTTCCTGGGGCGGTCATCATGTGAGCCACTTGTTTGTTTGTTTGTTTGTTTGTTTGTTAGCGATTGATGTTTTTTGCGACTGCACTTGGCGACTACATCATGAAGCTCATTGAGAGAAGGCCAAGGGATTGCAGCGCTGTCAACAAAGGAAAGGGTGGCTACTTTTAGATGTCTAAAATATAAGATATATTTAGAATTATTTATCTTTTTTCTTTGCTAAATAATTCACATATATCTTTTCATATGTTTAATGTCTTCTGTTTGTGTCTACAATGTGTCTCTATATACTTTTTTTTTAACCTTTTAACGATGTTAAACTGAAACTGAATTAAGGTTTTAAGGATGTGTCATAATGTGTACACTTTGTAGGTTTTGTTGTTCTATAACTACATGTCACTGTTTTGATTCTTTGTCATTATAGGCAAAAGAAGGGAAAGCATCAAACAAAACAATAACCAACCAGTTCCAGAAGAACAAGTTGTGAACCGGATGGAAAAGACTTTTACCACTATGAAGCAGCCCAGAAGACGCCAGAGCATTGACAGTGGAGACAAAAGCTTCACATGCGATCAGTGTGGAAAGTCTTTCACTTCCAAAGGTAACTTAAAAAGACATCAGGGCATCCACACTGGATTTAAACCATTCAGCTGTGATCAGTGTGGAAAGACCTTTACTCAGAATGGTCACTTAAAACAACATCAGGTCATCCACACTGGATTTAAACCATTCAGCTGTGATCAGTGTGGAAAGACTTTCACCGGGAGTAGCGGTTTAAAACAACATCAGCTCATCCACACTGGATTTGATCCATTCAGCTGTGATCAGTGTGGAATGGCTTTTACTCAGAGTAGGAACTTAAAAAGACATCAGCTCATCCACACTGGATTTGATCGATTCAGCTGTGATCAGTGTGGAATATCTTTTACTCAGAATGCCAACTTAAAAAGACATCAGCTCATCCACACTGGATTTAAACCATTCAGCTGTGATGAGTGTGGAATGGCTTTTACTCAGAGTAGGAACTTAAAAAGACATCAGCTCATCCACACTGGATTTAAACCATTCAGCTGTGATCAGTGTGGAAAGACTTTCACCAGGAGTAGTGGTTTAAAACAACATCAGCTCATCCACACTGGATTTAAACCATTCAGCTGTGATCAGTGTGGAAAGACTTTCACCTGGAGAAGCGGTTTAAAACAACATCAGCTTATCCACACTGGATTTAAACCATTCAGCTGTGATCAGTGTGGAATGGCTTTTACTCAGAGTGGCAGCTTAAAAAAACATCAGCTCATCCACACTGGATTTAAACCATTCAGCTGTGATCAATGTGGAATGGCTTTTACACAGAGTGGCAGCTTAAAACAACATCAGCTCATCCACACTGGATTTAAACCATTCAGCTGTGATCAGTGTGGAAAGACTTTCACTGGGAGTAGCGGTTTAAAACAACATCAGCTCATCCACACTGGATTTAAACCATTCAGCTGTGATCAGTGTGGAAAGGCTTTCACTTCCAAACGTAACTTAAAAGGACATCAGCTCATCCACACTGGATTTAAACCATTCAGCGGGGGTCAGTGTGGAATGGCATTTGCACTCCAGATAGATTAAAAAATCATCAACTAATCCACCCAGTTATCCATCCATCTTCTTCCGCTTTATCCGGGGCTAGATCGCGGGGGCAGCAGCCTAAGCAGAGAAGCCCAGACCTTCCTCTTCCCAGCTAACTCCTCTAGCTTTTCCGGGGGAACACCATGGTGTTCCCAGGCCACCCGAGAGATATAATCTCCCCAGCGTGTTCTGAGTCTGCCTCGGGGCCTCCTCCCAGTGGGACATGCCCGGAGCACCTCACTCAGGAGGCATCCTTGTCAGATGCCTGAATCACCTCAACTGGCTCCTTTCGATGTGGAGGAGCAGCGGCTCTGCGACTCTGAGCCCCTCCCGAATGGCTGAAGGAGTAACAGATGGGTTGAAGGTGGGGATGGGATTACATTTATTCTGAGCCCCTTCTTGTTTTCATTAGCGATGGACAGACTGACATACGAGGTCAGTTAAGAGTCTCTGTTGAATATCTTGTTTGCAGATGACATTGTAATCTATAGTAGGAATAGGAATCAGGTATAAGAGAACCTGGAGAGGTGGAGGTATGCTCTGGAGAGAAGAGGAATGAAGGGAAGGGAAATAACATGCCTATCTTAAGCTGGCAGCCAGCATGTAGAAAGACTTTCTCTGAATTGTTGATATTAGTTTCTTACATTTTCTGATTTTTAATCAAGTAGTCTTTTCAGAAACTCCTGATTGTTGTTTCATAAATGTAATGGCCATTTACTAGAAACCGAAATTAAACCCATGATTAAGAGTGTTAAGGAATAAACAGATATTCTTAGTGCTTATTTTCTGATTATATTGGTTTTTGTACTTTGTAGTAAGGTCTGTGAGGAAAACTAGGTCAGAGGGTGACTGGTCGCCTTGGCAACAGAGACTTGAGCAAGGAGAAGTTAAAAAACAGGAAGCTAGGGTAGAGCTGCATAGGCATATTAATAAAACACAGGAAACCAGACAGAAAAGCGGAACTAGTAACACAGAAGGAGTTGTTTATATCGAAACTATGTGTGTCTGACGTATAGCAGAGCTATAAACAGAATTTAATAAGAGGCCACGATGCACCAAAGGTTAGAAATCTATGCACGCATCACAAAAGAAACTGTTCATTGAAGATCGAATTGAGGAAAAGTTTGTCACGTTAAAGTCACGCAAATGTTGAATTTATCTGTTCTGTGCAAACATCTATGTAATCTTGCAGACCAAGCATTATTGTCATCATGTGATCACAAAGAGAATCAGAGCATCTGAACAGATTGCCTTCTAGGTCAATCTGAAAGACCTGTTGCTGTTTATTCAGCTGTTCATCATGAGATAATTAGTGAAGTCAATGCAGCGCTGTTTCTCTAAGGTAGCTATTTGAAATGTGTTGAAATGTGTTTTTTTTGGGATGTGAGTGTAAACTAGGTCGCAGGCTGACAGGAAACTGCATGCTTTTGCAAAGATCCAAACTTAGAGTGTGTGACGTGCTGCGGAAATATATATATAACCATGTTGGCTGCTGCTGCTTTCAGACCTGAGCGTGTGTGTTCGTGTGTTCAGGTTTCCGTTCCCGGGAATGTAAAATAAAGATCATTTTTTGAGCTTTGACCACCCTGGGTCCAGTCTTTTTTTGCCGCCAAAAGAATTCAAAGAACCAAATTTAATAGTTTTAAATGATTTCTGTTGTCTTAAAACTTGATGTGGGTCTGTTTTGTTGCATGATGAGAAAAAGAAACCTGTCTTTTTTATGTTGCATCAAAAATGTTTTTTATTGTATTTCATCAGTTTGTCATTTTGACCAAAGGTATGTGTAAAATTAAATGTATTCTATAATTATTAAGATATATAAAACTTATAATGAATATATTTCTTGTTTTCTGTGAACTTATTTACACATTATTTAAAAGTTATGTTGCTATAATCATTTTTTGTATTTTCTCTGTAAGAAACCGACTTGCTACCCCTTTATTCCAGTGTACCTACTGTTAAGTATTTGTGCATAAATATAATTAAAATGCCAAGAGAATAATTGAAATTTCATATAATTTACCATACAGCTCACAAACAATCCACTGCATCTAATAACAACTGACAGTCTTAAATACTTTCAGCTGTCACAGATTAAAGCATTATTCTATTAACAGGTGATTTCTCAAATCCTAACCTTCCACTACATTATATAATACATCAACTTCAATAAAAATATATATAAATACATTTTCATATTAATAAATATTTTACACTTTATCCTTAAACCCATACCCCTTATTGTAAAAACATCAAAAAAAACCCAAGCAGAAAAGATTTCCCATTCTCCTTTAACCCATGGCCTCTCCTGGAACCTTTAAATGTGTCTGGACCCCCAGGAAAACATTTGCCCAAACACCCTGGAGTGAACACGGGAAAGAAGGGTGAGTAATAACATCTTACGGTCACTTCTTTGCACCACCTTTATTTCTAGACTTTCACACACACTAGCATTAGTTATCCTTACTGGTAAACCTTATTTGCTCTCAATCACAAACTGTCTTCTTCACAGACAACCACCACATTTATTGATGAGGAGCAGGATCTAGAACAAAGGCTACCAACTGATTTTAAAATACACAATAAATACTCAATGAAAAATTCAACTTGTGTGCAAATGTTCTTCCTGTGCTAGGCTTAAAGTGCGATGCTGAATAAAGTGCTAGATAAGGTGCTTTTAATAAAGTGAAAGGTGCTCCTAAAGTGCTATAGAAACTAGGGCTGCACGATTTTGCATAAAATGAGAATCACGATTTTTTTTGCTTAGAATTGAGATCACGATTCTCTCACGATTTTCTTTTCCAGTATAAATATTTATTGCACTTATTAACTGCACATCAACTTCGTAACAGTTGAGACTGAACATAAAAACAATAAATGTCTCACATTTTGTCGTTGCCGCAAAATGTTGTACTGCTTGTAATTCCGTCTCCACCATTGCTCGACACTGCGTGTATAGAGCAGGTAGTGCAACATTTGAAAAATAGTTGCGGGACGGCACTGTGTAGCGTTTGTCTAGGGTGTTGATCATTTTCCTAAATCCCTCGTTTCACAGTGTTGATGGGAGCCATATCTTTAGCCAGGTGATAAGTGATAGCCTCCGTAATTTCTTTGTGCCTGCGGGAGTTCGACGGCTATGGGGAAACGCTGTATACGGTTCCCGTTATTGATGTTTGGGTGGTTGACCAGGAGGATTTTCTCCTGTCACTTTCTTGGCCTTTACAGCTTCGTCATCTCTCACGTGCTCTCCGTTGTTTTATCCCTGCCAATTTTAGCAACCAGCTGGCTTCTGTATCACGTGGTATAAGGCTCCGCCCTTGTCATTTGTTGCGCAGGAAGAGTGAGCGCTTGTTTTCATGCAGATTATGTCCCGGATCAAAATGCAGTACAATCCTCGTCTTTTTTTTTTTTTCTTTTTTGAAAAAAAAAAAAATCGTTGTCATTTGGAAATGAGATCGCACATAAGTATGAATTGAGATCGCGATTTTCTAACGATTAATTGTGCAGCCCTAATAGAAACTATAATATAAGTGGTAGTAAGGGAGTCCTCTCCATTACACGCAGTAAAGCCCACTATTAGAGTACATCGTCTGGACCATTTCTCACCACAAATGCACCACAGTGGCTTCACCACATTTTGTACAAGACGATATACCATTATTGAGCCAGTGGTTAGCATTCTGCCTGTGTTCGGTGTGTTCACTTTTGCCTTCCATATCCTGTTAGTCTGTATTACTTACAGCGGCATTCCCTCCTATTGTTATCATGTGTGTATTTAAGTCCTGTGTCCTCCTCTGCTCATTCTTGTGTAACGTCCGTTAGCGCCGTTTCCCTGCGCTCCACCTTTGTACTTCCAGTTCTAGTGTTTTATTGTTGTTGGGTTTTTTTTTTAGTATTGTTGTATTTTGTTTGAGTACTTTTTTTCCTACAGCAATAAAGGTGGCTCTTTGAGTTTATTACCCTGTCTGTGACTCCTGTGTCCTGCCTCCCACTTAGTACCATCATGACTGTGTGGTTTTTTTCCCATATTTCGGTGGGAGTTTAAGGTAGTTAGCTTAGTAAAAACCGTACAATGACAATACTAACTCAAGACAACTGTATTCTCTAAATAAACATTATGGATATATAAAGCAGAAGTGATGGAAGCTCCGAACATCCACATGAATCACACGAGTCTTTAAGGAGCTTGCATGCATGTGTGCGCAGGCACTACTGGTAATGCTTGAGCAGCCTGGAAACAGTGGCCATGTTGAGCTTCAGTGTGGGTTGCTGCTAGCTAAAGCTATCATAAGATATAAGAACTGAGTTCAAAAGATAACTGTACTGTAGGTTCTTTTAACGAGAGAAGACAAATGTGCTCCCATTATACTTTTTCCCAATTTATTATCAAAACGGTTAGAATTTCAAATTAGTTTTACATGGTGCCATGGACTTCCTTTTATTGGCTGAGGGACAATAGGCTGTCACAAACAGGCAGTAAACACTTTTTTATTATGTGTGATAAAGAGTCTACTAAGGTGAAAAATTTATTTCTTCTTCTATAATTTTCCAAGCATCTCCTTATTTGGAGATGATCCTTTTGCAAGCAACGCTGCCATTACCGTGACAAATGCGTCTTGTGCTCCAGTCTAGCCTGTAGATTTAAAGACAGGGGAAGAGTGCATTAAATAAGAGCAGATTTATGGCTGAGGCCACATTGCTGTGAGGGTGTCCTCTCAATGTTTGTTTGCCAGTGAATCCAAGTAAATCCAAGACTATACAACTGTACACTGTTTAGAATAAAAGACAAAATAGAAATATGTGACGCTAATTATGAGATATAAGCCTTAAAGGTAAAAAATAAATCCCAGCAATACCCTCAACATATCCACATCCCCACAGTTGTTAGACTATGAGCTGGGGATACAGAAATCTGTGTTTGAAATCCTCGGAGATGCTGGTAAAGCAGATAGGGTCCCACAGAAAGGCCAAATATCTCCGCAATCATTCTCCATGGTGCAGATCTGCCAGGAGGTGTCACCACACTGGAGTTCCCTTCACCATCAAGCAGCAACCACAGGAGCTACAAGTGTATTGTCCTTACTGCTCCAACTCTGAGCACTATGTGACGCAGTGAGACAACTTTTGTCAACATGTGATATTGGATCATGGATTTTCCAGATATCTGACACCCTGTGAAGATATATGAATGGCTCTGATAGCATTCAGTCAGTTTCAGCTTGTGGTCCTGATTTTCTACTATTGTCCACATCTCATTACCCCAATGGAGCCAGTGCATGTGGTGCCACCAATTGGACCAGCTACGAGTGGCAGGACCACCCTTTTGGTACTACCTGTCGCACATGTTGTGCGACCTTCGCGTTACAAATATGTGTGAATGTTGTAAAAGCACTGTGACTGAAAAAGAGAAGCGCAAATTTAGGGAAATAACCACATATTGCGTGGAGCGCCGTTTCCCCGTGAATTTTTCTGTCTTTTCTTTGAGAAAAGCGAAGAGTTATAAACTCCTCTCTATAAACACTGAGCTTAACAGTGAAGTTATGGTCCTGCAGATACCTATAAACACTTTGTCACTGATGTAAGAAGACCAAAAAGAGCTGAAATAATAAGTAAAACCAAATATTTTAATTGAGTAATTTGATTTATTCTGACCTGGAAAATTATTTTCTGCCTGCTTTTTTTGTCACTAACATTTTTTCCCTTCCAGGTGACTGTTGGTGTAATTTGGCAATGTATAGATAAAACTGAATTGAAACCTCTGCTGTACAGCTCACTGCTGGTCTCCTCTCGGCATTTTCTTATATAAATATTTTTGATTTTGAACCTCAGAATTTAGCAGCACAACACTTTAATTCTTTTTTCCATCAAACATTTCATTCAGCCACTGCTCTCCCCAGGTGTGCTCGATTAGATCAAAATGCAGAGTCTTCTGTCCTGAAGAGTAAAAGTGGCTCTTTGTGAGTTCATAATTTTTTTTCTCAAAGAGCAATGTTTCAAAAAAAAAAACAAACAAAAAAAAAACAACACACCCTCACGTGAAGCTTGTGGCAAGAGAAGAGGACCGTACCAAAGAGCACTGCTAGGACAAAGTGATGCGAGCCAGTAAAGCAGTTGCAGAGATCAGTTTTCTCTGGAGAGTCCGCAAAATTGCTTTGTGTGATTTCAAAAGCTTTTAACATCAGCTGTGTTACTCATTGTCTGAAGAAAGGCCTACCTCTCCATCTAATTACTCTATTGACAGTTGACAGTACATTTTTAATTGATAAATGTTAAATAGTTTTAAATGTTATGCAGTGTTTGGTTTGGAGTGAGTGGGGAGCTGAGCAAAGAAATGAAATCAGTAACTAAAAAAAGGTCAATGTGAGATGGCAGAAACAGTACGAAGAAGAAAGAACTGACCGGTGGGTTTATAAGATTCAAAGAAAGGAAGGATGAAATAAACATCTGAAAGGTTTAACAATACATTCTTTAAATTGGGGAAACATGGTACATGAAAATAAGACATGTTTTCAATAGGAGACAGTAGAACATGTTTTATTGTTCTGTTCCAGTTGGTGGCGGTAATGCACCAGAAACGTTGGTTGCCAACCGCCATCAAACAAGAAGAAGAAGAAGGAGCAGCTCCCGGCGCGTGTAAAGAGCAGAAAGTTGGCTTAAGGAATAAAGAGTATAACTACAGTCATCATACTTGTTGTCTTCCAAAGGGAACTTTAGGTTTTATTTTCAAGCCGGCTACGGCAAAGATCGTGTGGCTGTGCTGAGCTTCCTTTCTGCTTCTCCTCTGGTCTCCGGCAGATCGCGTTTCTGTTTCTGATGAGTGATTGGAAAGATAAACGCTCTCGTGGCTCACACAGCTTGTTTTCTCTGCAAGGTAGCCAGTAACATACTGGGAGGTCAGATAGCCCACTGTCTCTACTAATCCTAGTCCAACTACAAAGCCCACGTGTCTCCTTCTGCTGCTGGTGGGTCTTTAGGTCGGGTTATTCTGAGAGGGGATCCAGAGTGAGTACATTATAACTACATTGGTTGCCTAACTCTATAACTGTCTGCAGGGCTTCTCCCTCTTAGCTTTTTTTTTTTTTTTTCGTTTTTTCCTTGTGTTTAACATCTCGGTTTTTCTACCTGGAGCTTCCAGTAGTTCAGGACTTAAATGTTTAATCATTTGAGTTCAGCTATTTGTTTTACTTCTTATTAAGGTGGTGTACTGAAAATTACGATTTTATGAGGTGGATAAAATACAACATAATCCACAATTAATATCAGAATCACCGACCAGTAATACGCCTTGATGCGTGTTCAGTCATCCAGGTAAGTAAATCCCCCAAAGTTGATTCTGTTGATTCTGTTCTGACAGGTTTCGTCACCTTGGATGAGTGACGAAAGTTTCACCCACTGAAAACGTGCAGAATAAACTTTCAGGTACCAACCAGTAATGTGTCTTTAACTTGGCACCATTCTAGTGGCAGCCTGTTGTAGCAGCTCCCTGTCTTCGTAATGTTCTTTAGTTTCTTTTTCTTTTTCTTTCTGTTTAATCTTACTATTTGTTTTAATTATTTTGCTTTCAATAATTTTGCTTTTTATTTATATATCTCTCTATTTGTTTTGATATTGATCCATCATAACTGTTTCTAGGCTCATTTTATATGAGTTACAACTCAATTTCACTCTGGGATTAATAGAGTTTCTCTGAATCTGATTCTAATGTTGGTACTGAGTGTATGAGGAAGAATAATTCTATACAATACAATGCTCTTCGGTAGTGCCGTACAATAAATCACTGAATAGAAAAATAAAGATCTGTTTGATGACACAGGCGACTGACGGGAGGAGGAGAGTCTGATGGAGGAGCAGCTCAGCCACTGCAGTGAGAAACATCGGTTCTTCATAAAAGGTGACAAAAATAAAATCACCACCGTTATTCTACAGACATTAAGCTGTTGTTATTATGAGTATTGTTAGTAATAATAACATTTATTCTGCACACACTGGCATTTTGCCAGTTTATACCAAATGTGGGACAAATCATTGCTGAAGAAAAAAAAATGTAAAGCAACTAGTATTTTCTTTTGTCTTTTTGTGTTTGTCTTTTATCTTTCTTTTTGTCACTGAAATACTTCAAAAACATTGCTTCTGTTTAAAAAATATATATTTGTGGTACATACCCACACTGAATGGAAAAATGAATATCTATTTGATGTCACTTCAGGGCTCGCAAAATTTCAAAATCCCTGGTAGCCCTTCGGGGAGGCACTCTTCAGTTTGTGGTAGCCCAAAATAAATTTAAGTAGCCTGAATAAAAAAGAGAGCAATTTTTTGATTGATGTTTTGTTTCCTGTTGTTTCCGTTACAATATTATACATTACAGTATAATATTGTAACGGAAACAAAACATTAATCAAAAAATTGTTGAAACGCAAATTACAACATTGTATAAAAATTACAATCATCAACTCAAATATTTGGTTCTAATTGAACAGAAATTTCTATCAACTTGTAAGAACTGTGTAGAACATGAATCAGTCTGTGTCAGGTCCTGAATTTGAAATTTCCACTGAAGTCACGGGTAAGAGATAAGTGGAACCAAGATCTAGGACATTTTTTTAGAAGTTTGCAAAGACTGCTAAATTTTGCCAATGGTAGTTCACTCTTTGCAACATATACGCTGTTCTAAACAGATTTTTCAGGTTTATTTTTAGTATGTTCTTTGCAATTGGTGTTTGTTCTGGGAAAGATATTGCAGACTGAGGAATAATGCATTTCTTGCATTTCTCATGGGTTCTAATGGGGGTCTTTCTTAAAATTACTGGTCCCAGTAACAAAGGCGCTTGTCGACTCAGAAATCGAGGGAAAACCAACAACACACCCGGCAGAACATTATGTTATTTACAGGGATGCACATAAGTGGTCCGCAGGTGCGCATTTGCTGTCAAAATAAAAGATGTGCACCAGATAAGAAGTTGCAACGCGCGTTTGCGTACATATAAAAGGCACTGTTTTTGTCCGCTAGAGTGGGATTTTCACGGCATATTCTGCACCACATCTCTGTGCGTTCATCATTTGTTTGAAGCCAGCTCACCTCCTGCAACCACTTTTCCGAGAATACACGCTTCTTTTGCGGTTCGGACTCCTTCTGACATTTCTTTGGAGGTGGAGGAACACCAAAGTAATTGCTTCTTAGACATCTTTAAGAGTTCTAAACAAATGTCTGTCCTCCTCCAGAAAATCTGGAGGCGCGTGTTGCAACTTCTTATCTGGTGCGCGTTTTTTATTTTGACAGCGAATGCACACCTGCGGACCACTTATGTGCACCCCTGGTTATTTAGCTTGTCATATTCCAGCCACAGAAATTCTTTTGTCCATGAAACCATAAAGCTGCACTTTCTTTTTCCCTCATAGTCTGATTTGTCATAACTTTTCCGTTTTGTGGTAGGCTTTTCTTTGGCTGTCCCTTCTTCACCCTGACTTGTCTTATTTGGCTCTGCAGAACTAAAATATATATCCTGCTGCTTTTACACACGCACTCACATAACGGTCAGCGATTCTCTCCGCAATCAACCTCTCACATGTTTAAGCTTGCTGTGGGAGATTTCACTTGTCAGGTTTGAATAGTAAGCTAATGAGCAGTGTTGGTCAAGTTACTTGAAAAAAGTAATCAGTTACTAATTACTGATTACTTCCCTCAAAAAGTAATCCTGTTACTTTACTGATTACTTATTTTCAAAAGTAATTAATTACTTAGTTACTTTTTAAAAACACAATTTACAACCTAAATAGGTGATAAAGCGATAGATCTTTCAGCCCAATTCTACTTTTTCTGCATAATCCATCATACAAAATGTAATCAAATGGAAACGTCTCTTTTTAAAACTTCAAACTACTACTCATACAAAACTTAAAACTTCAAATCTTTTAACTTTATGCATCAAGCAAAAACTTAATTATATGCAACATTCTCTGACTGGAAGAAATTTGTTTAACATTTAAACCTATTTTCTGCACATTCCAGCACATAAAATAAAATATTTTTTTGTGTTTACACTCACTCTTTCAAATAGATGAAAGTAAAACACAGCAGAAAATAAATAAAATCAAAGACTCAGCGGTCCTGTTGCCCTATTTTCACCTGTAAAGCAGGAGTGGGGTAGGCGGAGGTTTGCCCTGGTGCAGGTGTGCCGCGGCGGTCAGTGGAAGAATCCGCGAGTTTCTCTGTGAGTTTCACATTACGTCGTATCGCACTCGGTGCTTGCTTGGAAGTTTAGGGGTTTTTTTCGCTGTAAAAAGAAGTTTTCTTCCCACGCACAACGGACACTAATGTTTTTGTCACTTTTTATGGAATCAAACTCAAAGTAAGGTCAGTACTTCTACGCTTTAAATGCTGCACGCTCATACTCTCTCCCGCACTGATATATTATCCATTGTTGATCTGCACACAGCTGTTGTCACGAACGTCGCACTCGCTTACGTCACTGTCATGAGACATTCTCGCAAAAAATCACGGTTTTAGTAACGCAGTAACGCAGCGTTCCTACGGGAAAGTAACGGTAATCTAATTACCGTTTTTGCAATAGTAATCCCTTACATTACTCGTTACTTGAAAAAAGTAATCAGATTACAGTAACGCGTTACAGCCCATCTCTGCTAATGAGTGATAAGACGATGCCAGAGGAATTGGTGCGCAATTAATCGTCACTCACCAATCAGTACTGTCGCTCTCTATACACAGTTAGCGCGATCGCAAAGTGAAAGCAAAAAACAAGCGCAAATTCAAACGCGATTTCAATATGTCACATATTGACAGTGGTTCCCCGATGCCAATGACACAATTACCCAGCTACATTTCCGAAAGAATGCAAAACCAATGACATATATTTTTCCTTTCTATGATAGCCCGACGGGCAGGGCTGAGATAGATTTTGGTAGCCTGACTGGAAAATTCGCTAGCCCCGGGACGTCGGGCTAGCGATTTTGCGAGCCCTGCACTTTGAGTCTAAAATATAAGACATAATATATTTTACAGTTATTCATTATTGTGTTCTTTGCCACATAATTCCTTATATCTCGCTTTATATATTTGACATATATAGCTATAAAGTAGAAATTAGTAAAATAAATAAAGCCAAACCATTAAAAGAGAGGGTGTGTCCAACCTTTGAGTGGAAGCATACCCTACCGGTCAAAAGTGGTGGAACACCCTAATTTTTCCATTTTTTTCAATTGAAAATTATGTAGCTTAGTGTTTCATTTCACTCTGAAATGAAACCACAGTATAAATAAGGAGTTGGAGTTAAACAAAGAAATCATGGAATCAGTTTATAGGTCTGGCAGATAAAACAGCTGAACACACCTGTTTTATTCTTTATATTCTTCAGAAAGTTCTTTCCATATATGCTGCATAAGTTCTGCGTGATGAACCAAAGATTTCAAATTTTGATTCATTATACCTTCCAGTCTTCCGTAGTCCAATGGCAGTGTTTCATGGCTCAGGGAAACCTCTTATACGGATCTTATTCTTATTCTGATGTCTCAGCATTGGCTTTCTTGCTGCAACTCATCCTATCAAACCTCAAGTCTTCTCTTCACTGTTGAAACTGACACTTGATTACTATGACCACTATTTAGCTGTGCTTGAAGCTTTTGTCCTGTGACTCAGCTATCACACAACCTGTCAAATCTCAGAAACCTGTCCTGGTATTCAGTTGTGGCTTTGGGTCTGCCAGACCTCTTCCTGTCAGAGTTGTCCCAGTTTCTGAGTGCTTTTGAATGGTGAAGGAAACTGTATTCATTGACCCCTTGACTTTCTTTGCAATTTTTCTCTTCTAGAGTTAACTGCCTTGTTCCTCACAATTTTTGTGGCAAAACATCACTTTCTGCAGTACAATAATGTTCAACTGATGCTCTTCAGGATATGGTACCACAGTGTGTTCCAACACTGCTTTTGTGCAGACAGAGCAGTTTGTAAGTAATTCAGAAAAGTTGGAACACCTGTAGCAGTTAGTTGCACCAGGTTTCAAGGCTTGATGAACTTCCATTGCTGCAGAACAGCTTTAAATTGTTATCTAGGGGTGGTTTAAAAAAATAAATTTCTCTGATTGAAATGTATTGTAGTTTGAATAACACAATAATGATTAAAGAGCAGGCAAACAGATTCCGTCAAAAGATTTAAATATAACGCGTCGACCTGCCGTCTGGTGCTGAAAGCCGACATCTCACAGATTCTGAAACTACAGGTTGTATCACTGTCTGACTAAATTCACTGAACCAGCAGCAAAAGCGCATCAAAACTATGCTTCATGTTTGATAAATGTTGTCATGAATTCCCTCTTGCATTTGCTGTCTTGCTTCCACCACTAATCACACTTGCTGCACAGCTCTCTCAGTGTAGTTCAAGACTAGTTTACCATTATAAAAAAATCTGTTTTTTGCATTATTTGCTTGCCTATCATGCATCAGTCTACCGATGTGTACAGTTTTGCTGCCCAGTGTTTTTGTTTGTTTGTTTTTTTAAAGTGCCCTCTGACAAGAAAGCTTAATTTCTGCTCATTTCTACTGAAGAAATTTAAACTTTTATAAACGATGGCAAATTGCAAAAAGCTTAGCATGTCTCTAATAAAACCTCTTCAACGTTGCTCTACTTCAGTTCAGCAGCATCAGGTAATGTTCAGATGTTGATTCGTGGTTTTCTTCCTTTTGTTATTTACTGGAGAATATTTTCAGGGGGTTATCTGCTATAAAAGCCAAGACTTTTTTTTTTACAGAGACCTAAATATAGCACAGGGGGTAAAACGTCGCACCAAAAAAAGGGATGACCAAAATATTGCACAGAACAAGGAAAGACTAAGATATTGCACATAGGATGGCAGCAACATAGTCAATGAACAGCAGCAAGAGAGTTATTGTATGGAAGAAGTGTGTTCGCGTTCTTAGTTTGCTTTAAAAGTTCTGACAGTCCACGTGAAGGTGTTTTTTAGTCTATTGGTTTTGCAACTGATGGAGCACCTGATGGATCTCGCCTCTGTCAGTGCGCCCCAGGGTGGCTGTGGCTACAATGTAGCTTGCCATCACCAGTGTGTGAATGTGTGCGTGAATGGGTGAATGACTGGATAATGTAAAGCGCTTTGGGGTCCTTAGGGACTAGTAAGGCGCTATATAAATACAGGCCATTTACCATTTACCATATAAGATAACAGACCACAAAATAACAATATATACAAGTGATGAATGGTAAATGAATTCAGTCCTAGCCACTTTGTCACACACTGCTAGAATAATAGACAGGTTTTTTAATGGGGCTTGCACACAAACGCAAAGCAGACGTTGATGCATTGCCAAATATGCTTCCAAACCAACTTCCTTCCAAGCCAAAGACTAGAAAATAACGACTAACTACTCCTGAAATGTTGGAGGTTTTAGCTCTTCATACAGTAAAGTTACAGGAGAATAAAAATAATTATCAGGCAAAATGTCCTTTGTTTGTTAAAATAATCCCTACCGGTACCTTGTGAGAACAATAAATATATAATTTTCTGTTGTAACTCTCAAACTGAATGGTAATGTAATGCCACTCATTTTTTGCTTTATCACAAAACTCAAACATCCCTACTTCCACGTCTAATCGTCTGTAATGGAGGCAGAGTAAACTGGATCCGCAGTCCGTACCCAGCGAATGCTCACAATGCAGGGGGCACAAATTTGTGCTACCTTGGCACAGCACTGATCCTGTGACAATTTGTTACCCCGGTGCAAATCATGGACAAACAGTAAGATAAAATAATTATTGTGGGTGATTTTAACATTCATGTAGATGCTAAAAATGACAGCCTGTACATGTAAATGGAGAGTCCTCTTCACACTTCAATAAGGCAGCATCATTAGAAGACATAGCATAAATTTTCACTGCTATGCAGATGACACGCAGCTCTATCTATCCATGAAGCCAGGTAACACACACCAATTAGTTAAGCTGCAGGAATGTCTTAAAGACATAAAGACCTGGATGGCCGCTAACTTTCTGCTTCTTAATTCAGATAAAACTGAGGTTATTGTACTCAGCCCTGAAAATCTTAGAAATATGGTATGTAACCAGATTCTTACTCTGGATGGCATTACCTTGGCCTCCAGTAATGCTGTGAGGAACCTTGGAGTCATTTTTGACCAGGACATGTCCTTCAACGCACATATTAAACAAATATGTAAGACTGCTTTCTGCCATTTGCGCAACATCTCTAAAGTTAGAAATATCCTGTCGCTTAGTGACGCTGAAAAACTAGTTCATGCATTTATTACTTCCAGGCTAGACTACTGTAATTCATTATTACCAGGATGTCCTAAAAACCCGCTGAAAAGCCTTCAGCTAATCCAAAATGCTGCAGCAAGAGTACTGACAGGGACTAGAAAGAGAGAGCATATTTCTCCTGTTTTGGCTTCTCTTCATTGGCTTCCTGTTAAATCCAGAATTGAATTCAAAATTCTGCTCCTCACATACAAGGTCTTAAATAATCAGGCCCCATCTTATCTTAATGACCTTGTAGTACCATATCACCCTATTAGAGAAGTTCGCTCTTGCACTGCAGGCCTACTTGTTGTTCCTAGAGTATTTAAAAGTAGAATGGGAGGGAGAGCCTTCAGTTTTCAGGCCCCTCTTCTGTGGAACCAGCTTCCAGTTTGGATTCGGAAGACAGACACTACCTCTACTTTCAAGATTAGGCTTAAAACTTTCTTTTAGCTAAAGCATATAGTTAGGGCTGGACCAGGTGACCCTGAATCCTCCCTTAGTTATGCTGCAATAGACGTAGGCTGCCGGGGATTCCCATGATGCATTGAGTTTTTCCTTTCCAGTCGCCTTTCTCAGTCAGTATGTGTTAATCGACCTCTCTGCATTGAATCATATCTGTTATTAACCTCTGTCTCTCTTCCACAGCATGTCTTTCATCCTGTTTTCCTTCTCTCACCCCAATCGGTCGCAGCAGATGGCCCCGCCCCTCCCTGAGCCTGGTTCTGCCGGAGGTTTCTTCCTGTTAAAAGGGAGTTTTTCCTTCCCACTGTCGCCAAAGTGTTTGCTCATAGGGGGTCATATGATTGTTGGGTTTTTCTCTGTACCTATGAAGCGCCTTGAGGCGACTTTTGTTGTGATTTGGCGCTATATAAGTAAAATTGAATTGAATTGAATTGAATTGAATTGAAAGTATCCCACAGTTGTTTGTGTTTTTAAACCCATTTTGCACAGAGACATTTTTGAAAAATGTATTGATAGCAGTGAATATTCTTACACAGTAAAAAAAACAAAAAAAAAAAAACAAGGGAAAAAACCAACTATATTCTTTTTTCTCTGTAGGTTTTGTTGTTCCATAACTGCATGTCACTATTTTGGTTCTTTGTCATCATAGGCAAAAGAAGGAAAAGCAAGCCAAAACCTCGGCACACTGATGACCTAAAAATAACCCACCCAAGTACAGATAAACCAGTTGTGATCCCTGTGGAAAAGACTTTTACCACTATGAAGCAAGCCAGAAGACACCAGCGCACCGATAGTGGGGACAGAAGCTTTAGATGTGATTGTTGTGGAAAGTCTTTTACTCATAATAGCAGCTTAAAAAGACATCAGCTCATCCACACTGGATTTAAACCATTCAGCTGCGATCGGTGTGGAACGTCTTTTACTCAGCAAAGTCATTTAAAAGATCATCAGCTCATCCATGCTGAAGTTAAACCCTTTAGCTGTGATCGTTGTGGAAAGTCTTTTTCTCAGCATCACAGTTTAAAAAAACATCAGCTCATCCACACTGGATTTAAACCATTCAGCTGTGAACAGTGTGGAATGGCTTTTACTCAGGATGGAAGCTTAAAAAAACATCAGCTTATCCACGCTGGTGTTAAACCATTCAGCTGTAATCAGTGTGGAAAGTGTTTTACTCACAAAAGGAACTTTAAAGAACATCAGTTTATCCATGCTGGAGTTAAACCATTCAACTGTGATCAGTGTGGAAAGTCTTTTACTCGCAAAAGTCACTTAAAAGGACATCAGCTCATCCATGCTGGAGTAAAACCTTTCAGCTGTGATCAGTGTGGAAACTCTTTTACTCACAAAAGTCACTTAAAAGAACATCAGCTCATCCATGCTGGAGTAAAACCTTTCAGCTGTGATCAGTGTGGAAACTCTTTTACTCACAAAAGTCACTTGAAACAACATCAGCTCATCCATGCTGGAATTAAACCATTCAGCTGTGATCAGTGTGGAAAGGCTTTTACTCGCAACAGTCACTTAAAACAACATCAGCTCATCCATGCTGGAGTTAAAGCATTCACCTGTGATCAGTGTGGAAAGTCTTTTACTCATAGAAGTCACTTAAAAGATCATCAGCTAATCCATGCTGGAGTTAAACCATTCAGCTGTGATCAGTGTGGAAAGTCTTTTACTCATATTAGTAATTTAAGAAAACATCAACTCATCCACACTGGAGTTAAATCATTTGTCTGTGGCCAGTGTGGAAAGTCTTTTACTCATATTAGTAATTTAAGAAAACATCAACTCATCCACACTGGAGTCAAATAATTTTTTTGTGATCACTGTGGTGGCTTTTACTTATATAGACACATTTAAAAAGCACCAGATCATTCACACTGGAATTAAACCATTTGTGGTCAGTGTGGAAAGTCTTTTGCTAGTTTAATCATCTAAAAAAATTAAAGATATCAACCATCTTAAAATTAAAACACTGAAACCTGAGTGGGGTGGAAAGTCTTATATCCATAATGCAAACTTGTTCAACTGACAAAGTGTCCCTCTGTAACAAAACTGGCAGACCATTGTGACAGTACTCTGACAGAGTTCTTTTGGCCACAGTGAGAAACACAGCTGATCTGAACAAATCTTCTGTATGCCTGGTCAAACTTAAAAACTTGATCAGGCTTGACAGAATTCAGCTTTAATCTCCTGTTCAATGCTACTGTGAGAAAGTTCGTTATATCAGTTATGACCTTCTACATGCTCTCTGGTGAAAGCAAGTGTGGATAAACTTTGACAGCATTGAGCAAGCTAAGAATTAGAAAGACTTAGGACCAGGTAAAATGAGCAAGTAAATGGAAAGAGATTTACAGATGTGATGTTTGCTTTGAGGGTTTGATGGAGACTGTCAGATCTTCACTATGTCTTTGTGGATCTGGTGGTGCAGGACATGAAGACAGAATGGTGAAATGTGTGGTAGCAGTAACAGATTGATTGGAGGTGGGGGTGGGATTACATCAATTCTGAGCCCCTTCTTGCTTCCAGTTGTGATGGACAGGCTGACATGCAAGACAAGTTAACAGTCTTTTTGGATTATCATGTTTGCAGATGACATTGTTATCAATAACCCACTGATCAAAGACCACTGATCAAGGTTTTGGTCAGTGGTTGTTGATCAATGGTCATGAGAATTTGCATAATTAAGATTAAGGAACTGACCTCCCAGCCCGTTGCTCCTTCAGTGGGCTGGTTTCAGTCATTATGCAAATGTACTGTTTATATTAAGATTGGGGAAAACTGCAGTTACGTAGCTGAGACTGAAGAAGTCACTTGGATGAGTGACGAAACGTTTCTCCCACAAAACACTACATCCAGATGAACAGAATCAACTTTTGGAGATTTACTTTCCTGGATGATTGAGAATGCATCAAGAAAAAATATATAATTGTATTATGTAATTGTAATAATATAGCTTAATAATGATTACAGGACATCAGACTACTTGTTCATGTTGCTTAATAATGTAGAATTATCATTCTATAGAAATAAAAAACTTGAAATTGTGCGCTATTTGAGCATGTTGCCTGCCTGCAGCACTAAAGGACTCTGCGAGAGACGCCTGTCTCGCCCTAGCGGCACCTGTCCCTCTCCTCCTCTTCAGTTCGCCTCAACATAAGCTCATCATATTCCGTGATATGATTGACTCTGAGGTGTTTGACGAGGTTAGAGGTGTTGCCACAACACCTCACTCTCTTGCCACATGTATCACAAACCGCGTCTTGGCTGTTCGTGGAGATAAAATATGTCCACACATGACTCTGTTTACGCTCAGCCATTGTTGTGAGTGCGCACGCCAGGGGTTGCGACACATTTATACAGCCGTATTTCGCATATGACTGTGAAAGGCGTAATAGGAAGTAGTTCCTTCCAATTTAGATCCGAATGATACCCAAAGTACTAAAATATCGATATTTTAATATCAGAATCGATTCTAGAACATAAATTACTGGTATCGGAAGAAGAGATATTTCAATATTGATATGCACACCGCTAGAAATGACATGCCTATCTTAAGCTGGCAGCCAGCATGTAGAAAGATTTTCTCTGAATTGTTGATATTAACCTTTTACATGTTCAGATTTTTAATCAAACTGTTCAATAAAAACCAGCAGAGTCTTTTCGGAAGCTTGTGATTGTTGTTTTCATAAATGTTTATTCATTTTTAATGTCTATTTATTAGAAACCTAAATTAAATTAATGATTAAGAGGCCACTGATGCACCAAGGACTAGAAATCTATGCATGTATAACAAAACTGTTCAGTGAAGATCGAATTGAAGAAACGTTTGTCTTATGTTGAAATCATGCAAAAACTATTGACTTTATCTGTTCTGTGGAAACATCTATGTGATCTTGCAGACCAAACATTATTACCATGTGATCACAAAGAGAAGCAGAGTGTCTAAACAGATTACCTTCTGGGTCGATCTGAAAGACCTGTTGCTACTTATCTGGCTGTTCATCATGAGATAATTAGTGAAGTCAATGCAGCGCTGTTTCTCTAAGGTACCTATTTAAAATGTGTTTTGAATTATTTCTGTTGTCTTAAAACATGATGTGGGTCTGTTTTGCTGCATGACGAGAAAAAGAACCCTGCCATTTTTATGTTGCATCAAAAATGTTTTTATTGTATTTCATCAGTTTGTGTCATTTTAACTGGGCTATATGTGTAAAATTAAATGTATCCTATAATTATTAAGATATATAACAGTTACAATGTATATTTTTTTGTGAACTTAAACATTACTTAAATGTGTAAGGTGATCGTGGCTCAAGAGTTGGCAGTTCGTCTTGTAATCGGAAGGTTGCCGGTTCGAGCCCCGGCTCGGACAGTCTCGGTCGTTGTGTCCTTGGGCAAGACACTTCACCTACCGCCTACTGGTGTTGGCCAGAGGGGCCGATGGCGCGATATGGCAGCCTCGCCTCTGTCAGTCTGCCCCAGGGCAGCTGTGGCTACAACTGTAGCTTGCTTTCACCAGTGTATGAATGTGAGAGTGATTGAATAGTGGTATTGTAAAGCGCTTTGAGGGGTCCCGAAAAGCGCTATATAAATGCAATCTATTATTAAAAGTTATGTCAGTATAATCATTTTTCATTTTCTCTGTAAAAGTAAAATGCAATTTCAAATGGTATAGTTGAAATTTCATATAATTACAGTGGAACTGCAGCATTTATCACAGGACCACACTTACAATCCAAATCTCCCTGTAACTGTGTTGTCATGTGCCATGTGCAGTGTAACAGGATGGCCTTTTGAGGCTGGATTTACAGTGAGGTAGACCAAGACAAGTATAGTTGAACACGGGGTATTTATTTACCTACCATACAACTCAGAAACAATTCACTGCATCTAATGACAGCTGGCAGTCTTAAACACAGCTGTCACAGGCTGATCCATTATTCTATTAACAGGTGAGTTCTCAAATCCTAACCTTCCACCACATTATACAGGGTGGGCCATTTATATGGATACACCGTAATAATATGGGAATGGTTGGTGATATTAAAGTCCTGTTTGTGGCACATTAGTATATGTGAGGGGGAAAACTCCTCAAGATGGGTGGTGACCATGGTGGCCATTTAGAAGTTGGCCATCTTGGATACAACTTTTGTTTTTTCAATAGGAGGAGCCATGTGACACATCAAACTTATTGATAATGTCACAAGAAAAACAATGGTGTGCTTGGTTCCAACGTAACTTTATTCTTTCATGAGTTGTTTACAAGTTTCTCTTTGTTCACAGCCATTGACATGTCGAGGAGGTTAACTGGTGAACGCAGTAACCGCGTCATTGCAGCAGATTTCAATGCAAGACACCCTACGAGACCACCCATCTCCCATGCTACAGTTAGCAAACTGCTTGCTAAGTTTCGTGAAACTGGTTCAGTGTTGGATTTGCCAAAATGTGGATGCAAGAAAACTCACTAATGAAGAAACATCAGTGGCTGTCCTAGCTTCATTCAGCAAGAGCCCACAGCGTAGCACTCGCCGCATGTCATATATACATATATGTATATATATATATGTATATATATATATGTATATGTATATATATGTATATGTATATATATATATGTATATGTATATATATATGTATATATATATATGTATATGTATATATATATATGTATATGTATATATATATATGTATATGTATATGTATATATATATGTATATGTATATATATATGTATATGTATATGTATATATATATATGTATATGTATATATATGTATATGTATATATATATATGTATGTATATGTATATATATGTATGTATATGTATATGTATATATATGTATATGTATATATATATATGTATATATATTATAGCTGTCGAAATTAACGCGTTAATTGCGATAATTAAATTTTGGAATTAATTACGTTAGAATATTTAACTATTTAGCGCAGGGGTGCTCAATCCCAGTCCTCGAGAGCTACTATCCTGCAGCTTTTAGATGTATCCCTACTCCAACACAGCTGAATCAAATGGTTTGATTACCTCTTTAGCATGCCATCAAGTTTGGCAAAGGCCTGATAACAAGCCATTCATTTGATTCAGGTGTGTCGGAACAAGGATGCGTCTAAAAGCTGCAGGACGGTAGC